>NC_088405.1:18768312-18788312 GCF_034236695.1 Oncorhynchus nerka
TTTTCACGCTAACATACATCACTGGACTGGACTAACTGACTGCCACTGGACTAGGGCGCGAGAGAGAGAGAGAGAGGGAGGGAGGGAGGTAGGGTGAGAGAGAGAGAGAGAGAGAGAGAGAGAGAGAGAGAGAGAGAGAGAGAGAGTACTCTGGGGTTATGGCCAACCAATCCAGACTTCCTTTTTAATTGTTGGGTGCGTTTGATACAAATATCACTAACCATTATGAAGCCAGCATATTGTCAGGCTAAATGCTCTTTAGATTGCAGTGGGACCTACATATTGTGACCAGGATATGGCCACAGGGTACGCCAGCCCTACTGATGGATACAACTCAATGACTACGGGTGACATTTTCCTCTTACTAAGACTCACGATATGTGAGCAAATTGCAGGCCTTAATGTTCAAATCCAGTTATGTTTTTAAAATTCGTTTTCGAATAGCGACTCTCCAAACAGCAAATTTCATGTGACAAAATTGGATTTGCGTGTGTTCAGACATAAGTCATTTGCTGACATGGCTATGCTAGTTGTCATAGTAACGACTGCTGTGTGTGCAGTGGAGCAGGCTGATTGGTGCTCGTGCTTCCTATCACTCAGAAGTTATGTATCAAGCTAAGGTGACAACAATGCCTGTCATGAACGTTTCCCAGTTGCTTCGAATGTTCAAAATCATAGTATAAGAACACTTTTAAAGCCTCAAAACATAAGATGATGCAACTTTCAAAATGAGTCCTTTCTGGCTAGCCACAGCAGTCAACTAGCTAGCTAGGTAGCTGTTTAGCTAGCCACAGCAGTCAACTAGCTAGCTAGGTAGCTGTTTAGCTTTCTAGCACATTCACTTATTTGTTTGGAAACAATTAACAAGCTAGTTAGCTACCACATGTTCTTGTCAAAACTGTCAATGGAGTAGCTAGCAAGCAACAAGATATGCCAAACAAAAGTCTAAATACCACTTGATGGCAAATATACCAGATTTGACCATTCAGGCATAAGTCACATGACCAAAAATTATATTTGTATCTTATTTCAAAAATACAAAGGTAATTTGACATGCGGTTTGAAATATCTGAGCTATTTGGAGATTCAAATCACATATGCGAATCCATAGGATTTGAGTAACTTCAAACTTTCAATGTGAACAAGGTTTAACTAACCATTGGTATGGTGCTTTTGGCCGTGTGTGTGTGTGTGTGTGTGCTTTTACACCTGCATTGCTTGCTGTTTGGGGTTTTAGGCTGGGTTTCTGTACAGCACTTTGAGATATCAGCTGATGTACGAAGGGCTATATAAATACATTTGATTTTGATTTGATTTGTGTGTGTGTGTGTGTGTGTGTGTGTGTGTGTGTGTGTGCGCGACTGTTGATAGTTAAACCAATCTCCACTTAAAGTCGTTGCTATATTGGACACTGCTAGAGTAGTGGCCACTGAACATGTGTTCCATGTATCAATGGCATTCTGGTGATATGGTTGATTATT
Source organism: Oncorhynchus nerka (assembly GCF_034236695.1). Taxonomy (NCBI): domain Eukaryota; kingdom Metazoa; phylum Chordata; class Actinopteri; order Salmoniformes; family Salmonidae; genus Oncorhynchus; species Oncorhynchus nerka. The sequence continues at coordinate 18,769,794 of NC_088405.1, forward strand.
CAATGGGGTTTTATTGACAGATGTTTGCAGGTAAAATATTATCACAACTGAAGTTTGACTATCATGTTGATGAGCTAATGAAACATTACTTTTACTAATCAACACCATATAAAAAATGAAAATGAATAAAAAAACTGAGCTTACCGAAAGGCAGGTCTCTCTAAGCTGAGAACAGACAATATATTTTCATTGATGGGCACTCAGTTCTATGAAAGTCATTTTTTTCTCTTATCCAGCACAATCATTAGTCAATTACTCCCAAAATTGCTCTTAAGATACATCTAGTCTTACAAAGATTTAATGAAAAGTCACGTGAGCCTGGTGCTCTTAATAAAGCGGTAAAGTTAGGTTAAAGGTCAAGGTTAGGGTTACACAGAACCCAAACCGGCTGCGCGCGTGTGCCATTGTGCATAAATGTATTTTGTTCCCCCACACCAAACGCGATCACGACACACAGGATAAAACATCAAAACAAACTCTAAACCAATTATATTAATTTGGGGACAGGTTGAAAAGCATTAAACATTTTTGGCAATTTAGCTAGCTAGCTTGCACTTGCTAGCTAATTTGTCCTATTTAGCTAGCTTGCTGTTGCTAGCTAATTTGTCCTGGGATATAAGCGTTGAGTTGTTATTTTACCTGAAATGCACAAAGTCCTCTACTCCACCAGTTAATCCACACATAAAACGGTCAACCGAATCATTTCTAGTCATCTCTCCTCCTTCAAGGTTTTTCTTCTCTCTTTATATTGCGATTGGCAACTTTCATAAATTAGGTGCATTACCGCCACTGACCTTGTTCGTCTTTCATTCACCCACGTTGGTATAACCAATGAGGAGGTGACACGTGGGTACCTGCTTCTATAAACCAATGAGGAGATGGGAGAGGCGCGATCTGCATCAGAAATAGAACTGACTTCTATTTTAGCCCTTGGCAACACAGACTCTCTTTGGCGCGCGCGAGCAGTGTGGGTGCAATAATTGAATAATATAGATTTCTAAATGTGTTTTGCAATGCGCCCGCAAAACGAGCGGTGTAGTCAGTCTGTTAGTGGGTATAAACTGGATTTGTGGTTGGACAAAGATAAAAAGCCTTGGACAAGAACATAATATAGGGTCAACTGGGGGAAAGCTGTATCTTTCTATGGTTGCATCCCAAATTGCACCCTATTCCCTATATAGTGCTCTACTTTTGACCAGAGTCCTATGGGCCCTGGTCAAAAGTGATGCACTACATAGGGAATGGGGTGCTTTTTGGTACTCAGTAACAGTACATGACATAATAGCCTCAGTATAGCACAGTGTGGGGTGATGAATGTGCATATGGACCTCCCATTATCCTCCTGGGCTCTGAAGGCTATATATCCTCCTGGGCTCTGAAGGCTATATATCCTCCTGGGCTCTGAAGGCTATATATCCTCCTGGGCTCTGAAGGCTATATATCCTCCTGGGCTCTGAAGGCTATATATCCTCCTGGGCTCTGAAGGCTATATATCCTCCTGGGCTCTGAAGGCTATATATCCTCCTGGGCTCTGAAGGCTATATATCCTCCTGGGCTCTGAAGGCTATATATCCTCCTGGGCTCTGAAGGCTATATATCCTCCTGGGCTCTGAAGGCTATATATCCTCCTGGGCTCTGAAGGCTATATATCCTCCTGGGCTCTGAAGGCTATATATCCTCCTGGGCTCTGAAGGCTATATATCCTCCTGGGCTCTGAAGGCTATATATCCTCCTGGGCTCTGAAGGCTATATATCCTCCTGCAGTCAGCAGCAGCCCAAATATAAATCAACACTCTCTCAATTCAATGAGTGATTCATGACTATTTATCGACGATAATTTACAGAAGTGGTTTTGGATGCATTTTACTTGGCTGAGAGGCAGTAATTTACAAACGAAGACGAAAGGAACACAACAATACAGTTGTGTTTTTTAGACTGACAGGCAGCAATGCGGTAAACGATCTGGACGATAAATTAGATTGATTTAGATGCTTGATGGTCCTGGTAACGCAGGAAGAGGAATTTACGCCAGAACGCTTCTTTAGAGACGAACAGAATACCAAAGAGGTAGAAACATTCCAATGAAACATTCCCAACAAAACATGGTCCTGGTTGAGCCACTCGTGGAGGAACATAAATGTTTAATGTAATGTGTTTGTTTATCTTTGTTCTTTATTTTTACATCAGCCTTGGGGTGCTTATAGGCAAAAGACAGGTTTATCGTTTAACAGGGAAAGATTTACAGAAGGCAAGTCATTTAGGTAGAGCTGCAGTACCATAGCGTTTTCTAGCCGCTGTAGTTGTGTTGTGTGTGTGTGTGTGTGTGTGTGTGTGTGTGTGTGTGTGCGTGTGTGTGTGTGTGTTCGTGTTTGTTTGTGTGGGTGGGTGCATGCGTTTGTGTTTCTGTGTGTATGGGCGCTTAGAGCACTTCACATGATATGGTATCATCAGACCACAGTTATTATTCCACATGTACAGTACACAACCACTACTTCCTGTTCCTCTGAGGCTACAAAGTAGTTTTTTGTCTAATATTAGTGGTATTTTCTCCTCAATTATCCCATAATGGTTAGTTATATTTGTATCAAATGCACCCAACAATTAACAAAGAGGTCTGGATTGGGTGGCTTTTACCCCAGGGTACTCGCTCTCTCTCTCTCTCCCCCTACATCTCTCTTTCTCTCTCTCTCTCTGTAATTCCAGCACACTCTGGGTGAATTAATTAATCACATAGCTGGCTGGGTAACAAAGTTAAATATCATTTAATTATATTCCCTGCTTTGTTAAGAAGCCAACTGTCAGCCTTTGGTAAGTGTGCTGTGGCTCTCTGCGGCGCTCCAGGCAAGTGTGTGTGTGCGCGTGTGCATTCGCATGACTGCATGACTACATGTGTGTGTGTACTTGTGTTCATGTGCGTGTGTGTGCTTACATGATTGCATATGTGTATGTGCGCTTACGTGCTTGAGTGTGTGTGTGTGTGTGTGTGTGTGTGTGTGTGTGTGTGTGTGTGTGTGTGTGCGTGCGTGCGTGCGTGCGTGCGTGCGTGCGTGCGTGCGTGCGTGCGTGCGTGCGTGCGTGTGTGTGTCGTGCTCAGCCAAGTGGGAGAAACAAGAATTAACAGGTACATGGAGATGGAGGAATCCCCAGGTCTCCCAGCTGGATGACTGGCATCTCTCTGACAGCCCCACAGTCCCAGTGTACAAGAACATTGTCCCTGGTAACTTCTGCTGTTAGCTTTAGTTTACGTCCTGGGGGAAGCAAAGCGAAGCTACAGACACAAACACGTTCACTACAGCAAAACTACTATTGTTTTGATCACAAACAGATAGACAGTTATTTAACCCTTTGTGGAACATAGGCATTATTCGTAGGTTGCAGGTTGCTTCACAAATTGTTATGTGAAATTCTCTTGAGTACTGGTGCCCGACTGAACATTCTACTTGGCATTCTTAATTGGGGCTGTTGAAGATTTAGTCTAAATTGCATTATAGTGCACATTAGTAGGAAAGCTTTTTGTCCTCATTGTGATGTCACAAGATTGACTTTAGATGCAGTATAACATTATCGATCTAGCTAAGATTGCTAACTAGATTGCTAGCTATTTTTGACTAACTTTGCCAGCTAATGGTAACGTTGCCATCTCTCTAAAGTACATTTGAGGGCTTAATAATGATGGCAAAGTTATTTGCTACTATAATTTGCCTACTTTAACAATGTCATCGTATTTCCAGGCACTATAGTGTAATTTAGATGGAACAGTCGTTAGTCCCCGTTCAGAATGACTGGGTATCACTGTGGCTGAAGCGTCTTTAGAATGATCATAACAATGGCATGATGCGACCGAGTGACAGAGGTGCAATTCATGCAACTTTGGCTCTTCCGTTAGTTATTCTAACTGATTCTAATCAATGACATCATTCAAAAAGTATGGCCCTACTATTTTCACTGTAGGATTCCAAAGTAGAATCACTATCAACAACGCACTTCCAACGAACACTCTAGAGTCTGTCCCCCCACAGCATGTTGTTGATGAGAGATTGAATACCAGCACCAATAAAACTCAGTCCCTACCACAAACCAGCCTAAGAACATTTCCATTCAGTATGTACAGTATATTTCTATGTATGAATGTCCCTTGTCCAGGGGAGAAATCACTGAGAACCACAGAGCCTGTAGGCCAGGGAAAGCAGGGTGATCTAGGAAGGTTTGTCACCAACCAGCCATCAACCAAACAGGCTGTGCATACCACACAGGCCCCAGATAAACCAAACAGGCTGTGCATACCACACAGGCCCCAGATAAACCAGGCTGTGCATACCACACAGGCCCCAGATAAACCAAACAGGCTGTGCATACCACACAGGCCCCAGATAAACCAAACAGGCTGTGCATACCACACAGGCCCCAGATAAACCAAACAGGCTGTGCATACCACACAGGCCCCAGATAAACCAAACAGGCTGTGCATACCACACAGGCCCCAGATAAACCAAACAAGGTAAGCCAGTATAATTGGAAGCCCATTAACCAAGTATAAAAACAGCAAACTTTAGTTTTAACCACGTTAGAACGGAAGAGAGCCACGCCTCTCCCCAGCAGTCTATTAAACCTGAATCAAACAGGCAGGGCTCAATAATCAGAATGTTCAGGATCCTTCTGAGGGGTGAAGAAATCAATAGACTAAGGAAGAAGAACCTATAACCCATCACTTAATTATCTTTATCACTGTGATTTAGTGGAAGAGGAGGATGCTAAAGAAGTGTAAATCATTGTCGATGACATTGAGGGTGCTTCATGGTGAATCATGAACAGTTCTAGGAGACAGAACATACAGACCTTCTGCAAGGCACACAATTTAGAGCTGTATTGGCCTTTGTCTTAAAGAGCACGGTGACATACCGGGTAGAAAGCAGGAAACAGGGTGAGGGGAAGAGAGAAGGGAAGGCTTGGGATGCGGGTAGCGAGGTGAATAGTGAGTGAGTGAGTGAGTGAGTCATCATCACTGGAGATATATCTGTGTGACAGGTTTATAGTCTAGGAGCCAAGCTTCAATTTTTTTGGGGTGCACCCCTCCTCTTCGCCTCATCCACTGTCCACCCCTTACCCCCCTCTACACCTGCACCACCCTTACAACCCCCCCCCAAAAAAAAAGCCTCCCCCCTGTGAAATGAGTGACATGAATCTTTGCGGCCATTACATTTACCACAGCATTCACAATCAGCTCTCTCCCCCTCTTCTCCCTTTCCCACATTTCATAGAAGAAGGGATGGAGGGCTGGAGGGCTGGAGGGAGGGTTCTTTTTTTCACCACAGACCGAGTCATGAGTTCATCTGAACAGGGCAGATGCTTCCTCGGATTTTCTGGCAGTGCACTGACAAGCCTCTTATTGTTTCTGTTGAAAAGCCTACAGTGTTCTAGTGTTCCTGGTAATGGCTATGAGGAGGCATATACGTCACCAAAGAGTGAATCAATAAATAATGGAAGAGATTTCAAGACTGTTTCAAGGACAGCTTTTTTCCATCAACAACATTGCAAAAATCAGAAACTTTCTGTCCAAAAATTATGCAGAAAAATGAATCCATGCTTTTGATACTTCTAGGTTAGACTACTGCAATGCTCTACTTTCCAGCTACCCGGATAAAGCACTAAATAAACTTCAGTTAGTGCTAAATACGGCTGCTAGAATCCTGACTAGAACCAAAAAATGTGATCATATTACTCCAGTGCTAGCCTCCCTACACTGGCTTCCTGTCAAGGCAAGGGCTGATTTCAAGGTTTTACTGCTAACCTACAAAGCATTACATGTGCTTGCTCCTACCTATCTCTCTGATTTGGTCCTGCCGTACATACCTACAGTCACAAGACGCAGGCCTCCTAATTGTCCCTAGAATTTCTAAGCAAACAGCTGGAGGCAGGGCTTTCTCCTATAGAGCTCCATTTTTATGGAATGGTCTGCCTACCCATGTGAGAAACGCAAACTCGGTCTCAACCTTTACGTCTTTACTGAAGACTCATCTCTTCAGTGGGTCATATGATTGAGTGTAGTCTGGCCCAGGAGTGTGGAGGTGAACGGAAAGGCTCTGGAGCAACGAACCGCCCTTGCTGTCTCTGCCTGGCCGGTTCCCCTCTTTCCACTGGGATTCTCTGCCTCTAACCCTATTACAGGGGCTGAGTCACTGACTTACTGGTGCTCTTTCATGCCGTCCCTAGGAGGGGTGGGTCACTTGAGTGGGTTGAGTCACTGATGTGATCTTCCTGTCTGGGTTGGCGCCCCCCTTGGGCTGTGCCGTGGCGGAGATCTTTGTGAGCTATACTCGGCCTTGTCTCAGGATGGTAAGTTGGTGGTTGAAGATATCCCTCTAGTGGTGTGGGGGCTGTGCTTTGGCAAAGTGGGTGGGGTTATATCCTTCCTGTTTGGCCCTGTCCGGGGGTATCATCGGATGGGGCCACAGTGTCTCCTGACCCCTCCTGTCTCAGCCTCCAGTATTTATGCTGCGGTAGTTTATGTGTCGGGGGGCTAGGGTCAGTTTGTTATATCTGGAGTACTTCTCCTGTCTTATCCGGTGTCCTGTGTGAATTTAAGTATGCTCTCTCTAATTCTCTCTTTCTTTCTTTCTTTCTTTCTTTCTTTCTTTCTTTCTTTCTTTCTTTCTTTCTTTCTTTCTTTCTTTCTTTCTTTCTTTCTTTCTTTCTTTCTTTCTTTCTTTCTTTCTCTCTCTTGGAGGACCAGAGCCCTAGGACCATGCCTCAGGACTACCTGGCATGATGACTCCTTGCTGTCCCCAGTCCACCTGGCCGTGCTGCTGTTCCAATTTCAACTGTTCTGCCTGCGGCTATGGAATCCTGACCTGTTCACCGGACGTGCTACCTGTCCCAGACCTATTATTTGACCATGCTGGTCATTTATGAACATTTGAACATCTTGGCCATGTTCTGTTATAATCTCCACCCGGCACAGCCAGAAGAGGACTGGCCACCCCTCATAGCCTGGTTCCTCTCTAGGTTTCTTCCTAGGTTTTGGCCTTTCTAGGGAGTTTTTCCTAGCCAACTTGCTTCAACACCTGCATTGCTTGCTGTTTGGGGTTTTAGGCTGGGTTTCTGTACAGCACTTTGAGATATCAGCTGATGTACGAAGGGCTATAAAAATACATTTGATTTGATTTGGTTTCTGCTGGATGCTTAAGGCAGTGTTATTATCTAGGCCTGTTATATTGAGATAAGCCCCTTGTTTGTCTGGAGGGAACACTCGTGGCTGCATTGACAGGGTGAAGACCAGGAATAATCATTATCATTGGTAGATGCCGGGACTGTCGAGACCACACGTCACAATTCCAGGAAAATATCATCTCAATCCCACTGAAACTCAAAATTCTTAATTCTGTTTTGCATGACAATTCCTAACTTTATTCTGTAATTGCATTATCAAAGCAAGTCTAGCCTATGTCAAAATACAGCTACAACATTTCCCGCGTTTCTCCGCGCTGTGTTGTACTGCTTTCTCCGCGCTGTGTTGAACTGCTTTCTCCGTGCTGTGTTGTACTGCTTTCTCCGTGCTGTGTTGTACTGCTTTCTCTGCGCTGTGTAATACTGCTTTCATTGTGCTGTCTTGTACTGCTTTCCTTGTGCTGCCTTGTACTGCCTTCTCTGCGCTGTCTTGTACTGCTTTCATTGTGCTGTCTTGTACTGCTTTCTCTGCGCTGTGTAATACTGCTTTCATTGTGCTGTCTTGTACTGCTTTCTCTGCGCTGTCTAATACTGCTTTCTCTGCGCTGTCTTGTACTGCTTTCTCTGCACTGTCTTGTACTGCCTTCTCCTTGCTGTCTTGTACTGCTTTCATTGTGCTGTCTTGTACTGCTTTCTCCGCGCTGTGTTGTACTGCTTTCTCCGCGCTGTGTTGTACTGCTTTCTCCACGCTGTGTTGTACTGCTTTCTCCGTGCTGTGTTGTATTGCTTTCTCCGCGCTGTGTTGTACTGCTTTCTTCGCGCTGTGTTGTACTGCTTTCTCCGCGCTGTGTTGTACTGCTTTCTCCGTGCTGTGTTGTACTGCTTTCTCGGCGCTGTGTTGTACTGCTTTCTCCGTGCTGTGTTGTACTGCTTTCTCCGCGCTGTCTTGTATTGCTTTCTATGCACTGTCTTGTACTGCTTTCTCCGTGCTGTCTTGTACTGCTTTCTCTGCGCTGTCTTGTACTGCTTTCTCCGTGCTGTCTTGTACTGCTTTCTTTGTGCTGTCTTGTACTGCTTTCTTTGTCCTGTCTTGTACTGCTTTCTTCGCGCTGTGTTGTACTGCTTTCTCCGCGCTGTGTTGTACTGCTTTCTCCGTGCTGTGTTGTACTGCTTTCTCCGCGCTGTGTTGTACTGCTTTCTCCGTGCTGTGTTGTACTGCTTTCTCCGCGCTGTCTTGTATTGCTTTCTATGCACTGTCTTGTACTGCTTTCTCCGTGCTGTCTTGTACTGCTTTCTCTGCGCTGTCTTGTACTGCTTTCTCCGTGCTGTCTTGTACTGCTTTCTTTGTGCTGTCTTGTACTGCTTTCTTTGTCCTGTCTTGTACTGCTTTCTTTGTCCTGTCTTGTACTACTTTCTCCTCGCTGTCTTGTATTGCTTTCTATGCACTGTCTTGTACTGCTTTCTCCGTGCTGTCTTGTACTGCTTTCTCTGCGCTGTCTTGTACTGCTTTCTTTGTGCTGTCTTGTACTGCTTTCATTGTGCTGTCTTTTACTGCTTTCTCTGCGCTGCCTTGTACTGCTTTCTTTGTGCTGCCTTGTACTGCCTTCTCTGCGCTGTCTTGTACTGCTTTCATTGTGCTGTCTTGTACTGCTTTCTCCTGCGCTGTCTAATACTGCTTTCATTGTGCTGTCTTGTACTGCTTTCTCTGCGCTGTCTAATACGTCTTTCTCTGCGCTGTCTTGTACTGCTTTCTCTGCACTGTCTTGTACTGCCTTCTCCTTGCTGTCTTGTACTGCTTTCATTGTGCTGTCTTGTACTGCTTTCATTGTGCTGTCTTGTACTGCTTTCTCTGTCCTGTCTTGTACTTCTTTCTCCGTGCTGCCTTGTACTGCTTTCACTGCGCTGTCTTGCACTGTTTTCTTTGTGCTGTCTTGTACTGCTTTCTCTGCGCTGTCTTGTACTGATTTCTCTGCGCTGTCTTGTACTGCTTTCATTGTGCTGTCTTGTACTGCTTTCACTGCACTGTCTTGCACTGCTTTCTTTGTGCTGTCTTGTACTGCTTTCTCTGCGCTGTCTTGTACTGCTTTCTCTGTGCTGTCTTGTACTGCTTTCTCTGCGCTGTCTTGTACTGCTTTCATTGTGCTGTCTTGTACTGCTTTCTCTGCGCTGTCTTGTACTGCTTTCTCTGTGCTGTCTTGTACTGCTTTCACTGTGCTGTCTTGTACTGCTTTCTCTGTCCTGTCTTGTACTGCTTTCTCTGTCCTGTCTTGTACTGCTTTCTCCTTGCTGTCTTGTACTGCTTTCACTGCGCTGTCTTGTACTGCTTTCTCTGCGCTGTCTTGTACTGCTTTCATTGTGCTGTCTTGTACTGCTTTCTCTGCGCTGTCTAATACTGCTTTCTCTGTCCTGTCTTGTACTTCTTTCTCCGTGCTGTCTTGTACTGCTTTCACTGCGCTGTCTTGCACTGTTTTCTTTGTGCTGTCTTGTACTGCTTTCTCTGCGCTGTCTTGTACTGATTTCTCTGTGCTGTCTTGTACTGCTTTCTCTGTGCTGTCTTGTACTGCTTTCTCCGCGCTGTCTTGTACTGCTTTCATTGTGCTGTCTTGTACTGCTTTCTCTGCGCTGTCTTGTACTGCTTTCTCTGTGCTGTCTTGTACTGCTTTCACTGTGCTGTCTTGTACTGCTTTCTCTGTCCTGTCTTGTACTGCTTTCTCCTTGCTGTCTTGTACTGCTTTCACTGCGCTGTCTTGCACTGCTTTCTTTGTGCTGTCTCGTACTGTTTTCTCTGCGGTGTCTTGTACTGCTTTCTCTGCGCTGTCTTGTACTGCTTTCTTTGTGCTGTCTTGTACTGCTTTCTTTGTGCTGCCTTGTACTGCTTTCTCTGCGCTGTCTTGTACTGCTTTCATTGTGCTGTCTTGTACTGCTTTCTCTGCGCTGTCTAATACTGCTTTCTCTGCACTGTCTTGTACTGCCTTCTCCTTGCTGTCTTGTACTGCTTTCATTGTGCTGTCTTGTACTGCTTTCATTGTGCTGTCTTGTACTGCTTTCTCTGTCCTGTCTTGTACTGCTTTCTCCGTGCTGTCTTGTACTGCTTTCACTGCGCTGTCTTGCACTGCTTTCTTTGTGCTGTCTTGTACTGCTTTCTCTGCGCTGTCTTTTACTGCTTTCTCTGTGCTGTCTTGTACTGCTTTCTCTGCACTGTCTTGTACTGCTTTCTCTGTGCTGTCTTGTACTGCTTTCACTGTGCTGTCTTGTACTGCTTTCTCTGTCCTGTCTTGTACTGCTTTCTCCGTGCTGTCTTGTACTGCTTTCACTGCGCTGTCTTGCACTGCTTTCTTTGTGCTGTCTTTTACTGCTTTCTCTGCGCTGTCTTGTACTGCTTTCTCTGTGCTGCCTTGTACTGCTTTCTCTGCGCTGTCTTGTACTGCTTTCATTATGCTGTCTTGTACTGCTTTCTCTGCGCTGCCTTGTACTGCTTTCTCTGCACTGTCTTGTACTGCTTTCATTGTGCTGTCTTGTACTGCTTTCATTGTGCTGTCTTGTACTGCTTTCATTGTGCTGTCTTGTACTGCTTTCTTTGTGCTGTCTTGTACTGCTTTCTATGCACTGTCTTGTACTGCTTTCATAGTGTTTTGCACCTACTCTGGGTGTTCTCTGTGAGTTCTGAACTTGCTCTGTGTCGAGATAGCCTAGGCCTACTGCTGAAATGTGATGAATTAATTGAGGAACATGATAACGCTCTGAAAACGGCCTGTTTTGCAATTCACAACAATGTAAATGGCGGTCAAAGTTACTCTATCATTAATTAATATCAGCTTCACTTGCTGTGAAATCTTTACATGGGACATTCTTATTTTGGGAGGACCCTGGCATCGTGACCATATTTTGGTTTTAAACGCTTTACGCTTTGATTTTTGAGGTATTTCCCAGAACTCTCGGGATAAATATGAATTATTCCCTTTATTGAAACCTTGTAGATTTTTGGGACAATATGAATCCCTACACTGTATACAAAACTCACTGATAGAGTATCACCTATCCTAGCTGAGAGGTGGCTAATAAGACCAGGAGTTTCTTCAGCCCACATAAAGCTGAATCAACTCTGGGTTTAGCTATGAAGGAGATGGACTGTTTTGGGGCTATTGACCCACTGCCCCTCATTTTATGGTCATTTATCCAGGGCTTCAGAAGCACCCAAAGCTACTTCCAGTTAACACAAGTATATGAAGAGGCTTTAGCCTAGCTCAGCCATGGCCATCATTGAACAAAAAAAAGAAAGAGAGAGGAGACGAAGGGGCGTCTCCGCCTGGTTACTCCCCCTGCAGTCTTGGAATACATTAATGTCTCTGCTCTGAAGCAATTACTCACTAGACTAGGCCCATTTGACACTCGCAATAAATTAAAGTCGCCCCTTGAGTTTTAAAGGCAAATGCATATTGTAGCCATCACTTAGCGTCTGCCCTCTCCTTGCAGATCGTTTGTTGTAACAATGTGTTAGCCACAACTTGGTAACTGGACCCTACAGCAGCTGAGCTGACTACAGGGCCAGTGAGCTATGTGCCAATAAAGGAAGAGATAAAAAGAGAAAAACAACTCCGGAGATAGATTAGAGTATTAACAGCAGCGCATGTGTCCTCACAATTAATCAATTCCACTCTATCAAGCGGTAATTTAATTATGAATTATGTATATGTCTGCCATGAATCATCTGCACACTTCATTAGCTAAATTGGATGAGGCTAGAAGCATATCATGGTGATTTAAATGAATACTTACTTTCTTTTGTATTATTCTGGATAGTATGGCGAGGAAGAGTTAGTGACCTAACTCAAAGGGATTGTGAGTCCCCAGTTGCTAATGGTGATAAAATGAAATGTAATCATGATTTAATAATTGACAAATGAAAGCCTTGGGAACTGTAGTCTTATTCTATCTCTATTTTATGACTTTGTGAGTCGTAAAAATGTTTTTTGAAACAGCTGTGTGTCCAAAGGAGCTAATTAAAGTGTAGGTAAACATGCATGACATTTAACCAACCACATCAAACACCAGGGACGAGATTAACAAGGAGATGGAGATGTCATTCTGTCTTTACAATGCCACATCTGGGAGCTACATCCAGACAGATGCTTTATTTTCTATATCATGACATATTGTATAAACATACAGTATATACAATATACTGACCAAAAATATAAACGCAACATGCAACAATTTCAAAGATTTTACTGAGTTACAGTTCATATAAGGAAATCAGTCAATTGAAATAAATTAATTAGGCCCTAATCTATGGATTTCACATGACTGGGAATACAGATATGCATCTGTTGGTCACAGATACAACAACAACAAAAGGTAGGGGCATCAGAAAACCAGTCACTATCTGGTGTGACCACCATTTGCACATCCTTGGCATAGAGTTGATCAGGCTGTTGATTGTGGCCTGTGGAATGTTGTCCCACTCCTCTTCAATGGCTGTGTAAAGTTGCTGGATATTGGCGGGAACTGGAACATGCTGTCGTACATGTCAATCCAGAGCATCTCCAAACATGCTCAACGGGTGACATGTCTAGTGAGTATGCAGGCCATGGACAGAACTAGGACATTTTCAGCTTCCAGGAATTGTGTACAGATCCTTGCGACATGGGATGTGCATTATAATGCTGAAACATGAGGTGATGGTGGTGGATGAGTGGCACGATAATGGGCCTCAGGAACTTCTCACAGTATCTCTGTGCATTCAAATTGCCATCGACAAAATGCAATTGTGTTCCTTGTCCGTAGCTTATGCCGGCCCATACCATAACCCCACCACCACCATGGGGCACTCTGTTTACAACATTGACATCAGCAAACCGTATGCCCACACAATACCATACACGTGGTCTGTGGTTGTGAGGCCAGTTAGACGTACTGGCAAATTCTACAAAACAACATTGGAGGTGGCTTATGGTAGAGAAATGAACAATCAATTATCTGGCAACAGCTCTAGTGGACATTCCTGCAGTCAGCAAGCCAATTGCACACTTCCTCAAAACTTGAGACATCTGTGGCATTGTGTTGTGTGACAAAACGGCACATTTTAGAGTGGCCTTTTATTGTCCCTAGCACAAGGTGCACCTGTGTACTGATCATGCTGTTTAATCAGCTTCTTAATATGCCACATCTGGCAGGTGGTTGGATTATCTTGGCAAAGGAGAAATGATCACTAACAGGGATGTAAACCACAAACAAAAATACTTTGTGTACATTTTGGGAATGTTTTATTTCAGCTCCTAAAACATGGGACCAACACTTTACATCTTGCGTTTATATTTTTGTTCAGTGCATATTTTGGCTATTTTCAGTAAAAAAAAAAATATATATATACAGTGGGTGAATTTTGACCCATTCCGCCTGACAGAGCTGGTGTAACAAAGTCAGGTTTGTAGGCCTCCTTGCTCGCACACGCTTTTTCAGTTCTGCCCACAAATATTCCATAGGATTGAGGTCAGGGCTTTGTGATGGCCACTCCAATACCTTGACCTTGTTGTCCTTAAGCCATTTTGACACAACTTTGGAAGTATGCTTGGGGTCATTGTCCATTTGGAAGACCCATTTGTGGCCAAGCTTTAACATCTCAAGACTGATGTATCCACATAATTTCCTTTCCTCATGATGCCATCTATTTTGTGAAGTGCACCAGTCCCTCCTGCAGCAAAGCACCCCCACAACATGATGCTGCCCCATGCTTCACAGTTGGGATGTGTTCTTTGGCTTGCAGGCACCTCCCTTTTTTCTCCAAATATAACGATGGTCATTATGGCTAAACAGTTCTATTTTTGTTTTATCAGACCAGAGGGCATTTCTCCAAAGAGTACGATCTTTGTCCCCATGTGCAGTTACAAACCGTAGTCTGGCTTTTTTAAGAAGCAGTAGCTTCTTCCTTGCTGAGCGGCCTTTCAGGTTGTCGATATAGGACTTGTTTTATTGTGGATATAGATACTTTTGTACCTGTTTCCTCCAGCATCTGTACAATGTCCTTTGCTGTTGTTCTGGGATTGATTTGCACTTTTCGCACACCAAAGTACGTTGATCTCTAGGAGACAGAATGCGTCTCCTTCCTGAGTGGTATGGCGGCTGTGTGGTCCCATGGTGTTTATACTTGTGTACTCTTGTTTATACAGATGAACGTGGTACCTTCAGGCATTTAGAAATTGCTCCCAAGGATGAACCAGATTGGAGGAGGTCTAAAATGTTTTTTCTGAGGTCTTGACTGATTTCTTTTGATTTTCCCAAGCAAAGAGGCACTGAGTTTGAAGGTAGGCCTTGAAATACATCCACAGGTACACCTCCAATATACTCAAATTATGTCAATTAGCCTATCAGAAGCTTCTAAAGCCATGACATAATTTTCTGGAATTTCTGGAATACAAACAGTGTAGCTATTCCCTCTGCAAGGCAATCAAACAAGCTAAGCGTCGGTATAGAGACAAAGTAGTCACAATTCAACGGCTCAGATACAAGAGGTATGTGGCAGGGTCTACAGTCAATCACGGATTAAAAGAAGAAAACCAGACCCGTCGCGGACCAGGCTGTCTTGCTCCCAGACAGACTAAACAACTTCTTTGCTCGTTTTGAGGACAATACAGTGCCACTGACACAGCCCGCTACCAAAACCTGCGGACTCTCGTTCACTGCAGCCGAAGTGAGTAAAATATTTAAACGTGTTAATCCTCGCAAGGCTGCAGGCCCAGAAGGCATCCCCAGCTGCGCCCTCAGAGCATGCACAGAACAGCTGGCTGGTGTGTTTACGGACATATTCAATCAATCCTTATCCCAGTCTGCTGTTCCCACATGCTTCAAGAGGGCCACCATTGTTCCTGTTCCCAAGAAAGCTATGGTAACTGAGCTCAACAACTACCGCCCCGTAGCACTCCCGTCATCATGAAGTGCTTTGAGAGACTAGTCAAGGACCATATCACCTCCACCTCCACCCTACCTGAGACCCTAGACCCACTCCATTTTGCTTTCCGCCCCAACAGGTCCACAGATGACGCAATCGCAACCACACTGCACACTGCTCTAACCCATCTGGACAAGAGGAATACCTATGTAAGAATGCTGTTCATTGACCTCAGCTCAGCATTTAACACCATAGTACCCTCCAAACTCGTCATTAAGCTCGAGACCTTGTGTCTCGACCCCGCCCTGTGCAACTGGGTACTGGACTTCCTGATGGGCCGCCCCCAGGTGGTGAGGGTAGGTAACAAGATCTCCACCCCGCTGATCCTCAACACTGGGGCCCCACAAAAGGGTGCGTTCTGAGTCCTCTCCTGTACTCCCTGTTCACCCACGACTGCGTGGCCATGCACACCTCCAACTCAATCATCAAGTTTGCCACTATAGTGGGAGGCTTGATTAACAACAACGATGAGACGGCCTACAGGGAGGTGGTGAGGGCCCTCGGAGTGTGGTGTCAGGAAAATAACCTCACACTCAATGTCAACAAAACAAAGGAGATGATCGTGGTCTTCAGGAAACAGCAGAGGGAGCACCTCCCTATCCACATCGATGGGACAGTAGTGGAGAGTAGTAGTAAGTTTAGGTTCCTCGGCGTACACGTCACAGACAAGCTGAATTGGTCCACCCACACAGACAGCGTGGTGAAGAAGGCGCAGCAGCACCTCTTCAACCTCAGGAGGCTGAAGAAGTTCGGCTTATCACCAAAAGCACTCACAAACTTTTACAGATTTACAATCGAGAGCATCCTGTCGGGCTGTATCATCGCCTGGTACGGCAACTGCTCCGCCCACAACCGTAAGGCTCTCCAGAGGGTAGTGAGGTCTGCACAACGCATCACCTGGGGCAAACTACCTGCCCTCCAGGACACCTACACCACCCGATGTCACAGGAAGGCCACAAAGATCATCAAGGACAACAACCACCCGAGCCACTGCCTGGTCACCCCCGCTATCATCCAGAAGGCGAGGTCAGTACAGGTGCATCAAAGCAGGGACAGAGAGACTGAAAAACAGCTTCTATCTCAAGGCCATCAGACTGTTAAACAGCCATCACTATCATTGAGTGGCTGCTGCCAACATACTGACTCAACTCAAAATATATCACTAGCCACTTAAACAATGCCACTTAATATAATGTTTACATACCCTACATTACTCTTCTCATATGTATATACTGTACTCGATACCATCTACTGCATCTTGCCTATGCCGTTCTGTACCATCACTCATTCATATATCTTTATGTACATATTCTTCATCCCTTTACACTTGTGTGTATAAGGTAGTTGTTGTGAAATTGTTAGGTTAGATTACTCGTTGGATATTACTGCATGGTCGGAACTAGAAGCACAAGCATTTCGCTACACTCGCATTAAACTCGCATTAATATCTGCTAACCACGTGTATGTGACAAATAAAATTTGATTTGATTAGAGAACGCGTTTCACTGCTCCAGAAACCAATAGCGGCGAGAGTTACACCACTCAGCCCGACGCTTGGCATTACGCATGGTGATCTTCGGCTTCTGAGCAGCTGGTCGGCCATGGAAACCCATTTCAGCCCAGAGGCGCCAGAGCCCCTCAGCCCAGAGGCGCCCAGAGCCCCTCAGCCCAGAGGCGCCCAGAGCCCCTCAGCCCAGAGGCGCCCAGAGCCCCTCAGCCCAGAGGCGCCCAGAGCCCCTCAGCCCAGAGGCGCCCAGAGCCCCTCAGCCCAGAGGCGCCAGAGCCCCTCTGTCCCGAGCAGCTGTCCCTCTGTCCCGAGCAGCTGTCCCTCTGTCCCGAGCAGCCGTCCCTCTGTCCCGAGCAGCCGTCCCTCTGTCCTGAGCTGCCCCCCCCTCTGTCCCGAGCTGCCCCTCAGTCCAGTGGGGTCATTAAGTAGGGTCGCCGTGGTTCGGAGACCACGGAAGCGGACAAGGTGGGGGACTAAAACTATGGTGAAGTGGGGGCCACGTCCAGCACCAGAGCCGCCACCGCGGACAGATGCCCACCCAGACCCTCCCCAATAGGTTCAGGTTCTGCGGCCAGAGTCCGCACCTTGGGGGGGGGGGTACTGTCACACCCTGACCATAGTTTGCTTTGTATGTTTCTATGTTTTGGTTGGTCAGGGTGTGAGCTGAGTGGGCATTCTATGTTACATGTCTAGTTTGTCTAGTTCTATGTTTGGCCTGATATGGTTCTCAATCAGAGGCAGGTGTTAGTCATTGTCTCTGATTGGGAACCATATTTAGGTAGCCTGTTTGGTGTTGGGTTTTGTGGGTGATTGTCCTTGTTCTGTCTCTGTGTTACTTTGCACCAGTATTGGGCTGTTTCGGTTTTCGTGTTACGTTTATTGTTTTTGTATTTGATTCTTGTTTACTTTGTTTCATTAAACATGGATCGCAATAGCCACGCCGCATTTTGGTCTGACTCTCCTTTGCCTACAGAAAACCGTTACAGATATAGTTGAAATGTATTCGATTTTGAGTTTGCATCCCAATATTACACTTTATATACATCACAGAAGACTGAAATATAACAAAAACATTTGACATAGAGACCCTGGATTTTCGTAGGTTTTTTTCAAATAATGATTATTAATTATGAAAAATATGAATAACATTCCACCCATGAGGCGACTGGGTCATTTGACTGCAGGAAAGGGTTTTAAATGCGTTTAGAATTATCTACATCAGAAAGTATTCATACCCCTTGACTTATTCCACATTGTGTTGTGTTACAGCCTGCATTTAAAATGGATTAAGTAGATTTTTTTGTCACCCATCTACACACAATACCCCATAATGACAAAGCAAAAACATGTTTTTTGAAATTTGAGCAAATATATTGAAAATGAAATACAGAAATATCTCATTTACATAAGTACTCACAGAGATGTGAGTCTTTCTGGGTAAGTCTCTGAGAGCTTTCCACACCTGGATTGTGCAACATTTGCCCATTATTCTTTTCAAAATTCTTGAAGCTCTGTCATTGCAAGACAACCATTTTCAGGTCTTGCCATAGCTTTTCAAATAGATTTGAGTCAAAACTGTAACTTGGCCACTCAGGAACATTCACTGTCTTCTTGGTAAGCAACTCCAGTATATATTTGGCCTTGTGTTTTAGGTTATTGTCCTGCTGAAAGGTGAATTAATCTCCACGTGTCTGGTGGAAAGTAGACTGACCCAGGTTTTTCTCTAGGATTTTGCCTGTGCTTAGCTCCATTCTGTTGACTTTTTATCCTGAACTCTTCAGTCCTTAACCTGTTGCTTCTACTCGGGACGCTTGCGTCCCAACTAGAGCTCTGGAAATGCAAATGCGCTACGCTAAATGCTAATAGTATTAGTTAAAACTCAAAAGTTCATTAAAATACACAT
>NC_088405.1:18793312-18795812 GCF_034236695.1 Oncorhynchus nerka
TGTAAAATATTACTAGGTCTTTAAGAGTTTATTCGGAAGATAACAGCTCTATAAATATTATTTTGTGGTGCCCGACTCCCTAGTTAATTACATTGACATGATTAGCTAAATCAGGTGATATTAATTACGGATAAATCATTTTATAGAATAGCATGTCATATCACTTAATCCGGCATAGCCAAAGACACGACAACACTCAGCCTATTCTATAATTGTATGATTCTCTAGGTTTTTACCTTGAGATATTTCAACTACAGCTACAATTAACATTGGCTGTAGCCTTCTGTACACAAGGCATATCTCTCTAATTATTCTATTATATTCTACAGTCTACCTTTCATACTGACCAGAACATCATTCTAGGTTCCCAGTTCCCACATCACACCTCTCTCTATTAGTCACCAAAAGGGTGACTCTGACTCTATCCAGAAGACCCTTCTGAGCCCTGGAGAGGAGAGAGGAGAGATGTTCCTGCCAACAATGTCTTTCGGGTAAACACACAACACAGACAGCACAGGTCCTTATATGGGAACTGTATTTAGCCATATGATAGCCTACCTCTGTCTTTCTTTCTCTTTCTCTCTCTGTCTGTGCTGGATGGCTGGATGGGTATTTGATTATAAGAACTGCTGTCAACACTCAGCGTTTGTCCTTGCACCTTCTTCTGAACTAGTGAATTCATCACTCATTAAACATTTAAGATGTACCTGAAATCTATCTATCTGTTTTTTGGCACAACTCTATATGCAGTTTCCATCCTTCTTAGAAGAACAAGATACACACCTTTTAATAAGGAATATAAAGCATAAAACATAATAGTAAACATAACAGGGGCAAAAAAATGATATTCATAATAACCCTAAGGTAGGATTTATGTAAGTTAAGATAGAGTCTTTGCCATATTTGATGGCGTTAGGCTGGTCGAGGCCCCACAGAGACACTAGTACAGTCTTAGAAACGCACCACGAGCACGGTGAGAATAGCTCCATCGCTCCTCTTCAGCTCATCTAAGTGCCTCAGTAATGTATTGCTTTCATAAGAGCGTGGCAACTTTGCAGCACTCTCTTTGGCGGAAATACGTCTCAATCCTTTGGGCAGTGTGATTAAGAATAAAATATGGCTTGTATTACCTTAGAATAAATGTAAATAATGGCTTAAGCAAAAAATGGTTAGCAGTAGTGGAATGTTACTGTGGGGGAGAGATGAGAGGAAAGCATAGGAGGTGAGAGGCCGCTGTAAGTCAGCGAGTGGAGCGATGGAGGGAGGTATCCATCACAAACACCCACTGTCCCCCTGCTACCTGGTCTAATATAATCACCTCTGAATTACTGTAATATCTGTCTGATGGATGTGTGCTTGGCCAGGCTGGCCTGAGTGTGTGTATTCCCCAGACTGGAGCCTCTGTGCTGGGTAGCTGTGTGGAGACCTGTACCCCGCACCTGGAGTTTCAAGCTGCACCTATGCTAGCTTTCATCTGTTCCCAAAGCTACTCTCTTCCTCCCTTCATAACTCTGACCTCTCCTTTCTTCCTCCCTTCATAACTCTGACCTCTCCTTTCTTCCTCCCTTCATAATAACTCTGACCTCTCCTTTCTTCCTCCCTTCATAATAACTCTGACTTCTCCTTTCTTCCTCCCTTCATAATAACTCTGACCTCTCCTTTCTTCCTCCCTTCATAACTCTGACTTCTCCTTTCTTCCTCCCTTCATAATAACTCTGACCTCTCCTTTCTTCCTCCCTTCATAATAACTCTGACTTCTCCTTTCTTCCTCCCTTCATAATAACTCTGACCTCTCCTTTCTTCCTCCCTTCATAATAACTCTGACCTCTCCTTTCTTCCTCCCTTCATAATAACTCTGACTTCTCCTTTCTTCCTCCCTTCATAACTCTGACCTCTCCTTCCTTCCTCCCTTCATAACTCTGACCTCTCCTTTCTTCCTCCCTTCATAATTCTGACCTCTCCTTTCTTCCTCCCTTCATAACTCTGACCTCTCCTTTCTTCCTCCCTTCATAATAACTATGACTTCTCCTTTCTTCCTCCCTTCATAATAACTCTGACCTCTCATTTCTTCCCCCCTCTACTCTCTCCCTCCCTCCTTCTCTACCTTCATATCACCCTCCCTCCCTCCTTCATTCCCTCCTCTACTTCTCTCCCTCCTTCCCTACCTTCATATCACCCTCCCTCTCTCCTTCATTCCCTCCTCTACTCTCTCCCTCCCTCCTTCCCTACCTTCATATCCCCTCCCTCCCTCTCTCCTTCCTTCCCTCCTCTACTCTCTCCCTCCCTCCCTACCTTCATATCACCCTCCCTCTCTCCTTCATTCCCTCCTCTACTCTCTCCCTCCCTCCTTCCCTACCTTCATATCCCCTCCCTCCCTCTCTCCTTCCTTCCCTCCTCTACTCTCTCCCTCCCTCCTTCCCTACCTTCATATCCCCCTCCCTCTCTCCTTCCTTCCCTCCTCTATTCTCTCCCTCCTTCCCTACCTTCATATCACCCTCCC
>NC_088405.1:18799920-19031689 GCF_034236695.1 Oncorhynchus nerka
TTAGCAGTCCTAACAATGCAGTAGAGAGTAGCAGTCCTAACAATGCAGCAGAGAGTAGCAGTCCTAACAATGCAGCAGAGAGTAGCAGCCCTAACAATGCAGCAGAGAGTAGCAGCCCTAACAATGCAGTAGGGTGGCAGTCCTAACAATGCAGTAGAGAGTATAAGTCCTAACAATGCAGTAGAGAGTAGCAGTCCTAACAATGCAGCAGAGTAGCAGTCCTAACAATGCAGTAGAGAGTAGAAGTCCTAACAATGCAGTAGAGAGTAGCAGTCCCAACAATGCAGTAGAGTAGCAGTCCTAACAATGCAGTAGAGTAGCAGTCCTAACAATGCATCAGAGAGTAGCAGTCCTAACAATGCATCAGAGAGTAGCAGTCCTAACAATGCAGCAGAGAGTAGCAGTCCTAACAATGCAGCAGAGAGTAGCAGCCCTAACAATGCAGTAGAGAGTAGCAGCCCTAACAATGCAGTAGAGAGTAGCAGCCCTAACAATGCAGCAGAGAGTAGCAGCCCTAACAATGCAGCAGAGAGTAGCAGCCCTAACAATGCAGCAGAGAGTAGCAGTCCTAACAATGCAGGAGAGAGTAGAAGTCCTAACA
This sequence comes from Oncorhynchus nerka, assembly GCF_034236695.1. NCBI lineage: Eukaryota > Metazoa > Chordata > Actinopteri > Salmoniformes > Salmonidae > Oncorhynchus > Oncorhynchus nerka. Next base: position 18,800,522 of record NC_088405.1, read on the forward strand.
ATGCAGTAGAGAGTAGCAGTCCCAACAATGCAGCAGAGTAGCAATCCTAACAATGCAGTAGAGTAGCAGTCCTAACAATGCAGTAGAGTAGCAATCCTAACAATGCAGTAGAGAGTAGAAGTCCTAACAATGCAGTAGATTAGCAGTCCTAACAATGCAGTAGAGAGTAGCAGTCCTAACAATGCAGCAGAGAGTAGCAGTCCTAACAATGCAGCAGAGAGTAGCAGCCCTAACAATGCAGTAGAGAGTAGCAGCCCTAACAATGCAGTAGAGAGTAGCAGCCCTAACAATGCAGCAGAGAGTAGCAGCCCTAACAATGCAGTAGGGTGACAGTCCTAACAATGCAGTAGAGAGTAGCAGTCCTAACAATGCAGTAGAGTAGCAGTCCTAACAATGCAGTAGAGAGTATAAGTCCTAACAATGCAGTAGAGAGTAGCAGTCCTAACAATGCAGCAGAGTAGCAGTCCTAACAATGCAGTAGAGAGTAGAAGTCCTAACAATGCAGTAGAGAGTAGCAGTCCTAACAATGCAGTAGAGAGTAGCAGTCCCAACAATGCAGTAGAGTAGCAGTCCTAACAATGCAGTAGAGTAGCAGTCCTAACAATGCAGTAGAGAGTAGCAGTCCTAACAATGCAGTAGAGAGTAGCAGTCCTAATAATGCAGCAGAGAGTAGCAGTCCTAACAATGCAGTAGAGAGTAGCAGTCCCAACAATGCAGTAGAGTAGCAGTCCTAACAATGCAGTAGAGTAGCAGTCCTAACAATGCAGTAGAGTAGCAGTCCTAACAATGCAGTAGAGTAGCAGTCCTAACAATGCATCAGAGAGTAGCAGTCCTAACAATGCAGTAGGGTGGCAGTCCTAACAATGCAGTAGAGAGTAGAAGTCCTAACAATGCAGTAGAGAGTAGAAGTCCTAACAATGCAGTAGAGAGTAGCAGTCCCAACAATGCAGCAGAGTAGCAATCCTAACAATGCAGTAGAGTAGCAGTCCTAACAATGCAGTAGAGTAGCAGTCCTAACAATGCATCAGAGAGTAGCAGTCCTAAAAATGCATCAGAGAGTAGCAGTCCTAACAATGCATCAGAGAGTAGCAGTCCTAACAATGCAGCAGAGAGTAGCAGCCCTAACAATGCAGTAGAGAGTAGCAGCCCTAACAATGCAGTAGAGAGTAGCAGCCCTAACAATGCAGCAGAGAGTAGCAGCCCTAACAATGCAGTAGAGAGTAGCAGCCCTAACAATGCAGTAGAGAGTAGAAGTCCTAACAATGCAGTAGAGAGTAGCAGTCCTAACAATGCAGTAGAGAGTAGCAGTCCTAACAATGCAGTAGAGAGTAGCAGTCCCAACAATGCAGTAGAGTAGCAGTCCTAACAATGCAGTAGAGAGTAGCAGCCCTAACAATGCAGCAGAGTAGCAGTCCTAACAATGCAGCAGAGAGTAGCATCCCTAACAATGCAGTAGGGTGGCAGTCCTAACAATGCAGTAGAGAGTAGCAGTCCTATCAATGCAGTAGAGTAGCAGTCCTAACAATGCAGTAGAGTATAAGTCCTAACAATGCAGTAGAGTAGCAGTCCTAACAATGCAGTAGAGAGTAGCAGCCCTAACAATGCAGTAGAGAGTAGCAGCCCTAAGAATGCAGCAGAGAGTAGCAGCCCTAACAATGCAGTAGGGTGGCAGTCCTAACAATGCAGTAGAGAGTAGCAATCCTAACAATGCAGTAGAGAGTAGAAGTCCTAACAATGCAGTCTAACAATGCAGTAGGGTGGCAGTCCTAACAATGCAGTAGAGAGTAGCAATCCTAACAATGCAGTAGAGAGTAGAAGTCCTAACAATGCAGTAGATTAGCAGTCCTAACAATGCAGTAGAGAGTAGCAGTCCTAACAATGCAGCAGAGAGTAGCAGTCCTAACAATGCAGCAGAGAGTAGCAGCCCTAACAATGCAGTAGAGAGTAGCAGCCCTAACAATGCAGCAGAGAGTAGCAGCCCTAACAATGCAGTAGGGTGGCAGTCCTAACAATGCAATAGAGAGTATAAGTCCTAACAATGCAGTAGAGAGTAGCAGTCCTAACAATGCAGCAGAGTAGCAGTCCTAACAATGCAGTAGAGAGTAGAAGTCCTAACAATGCAGTAGAGAGTAGCAGTCCTAACAATGCAGTAGAGAGTAGCAGTCCCAACAATGCAGTAGAGTAGCAGTCCTAACAATGCAGTAGAGTAGCAGTCCTAACAATGCAGTAGAGTAGCAGTCCTAACAATGCATCAGAGAGTAGCAGTCCTAACAATGCATCAGAGAGTAGCAGTCCTAACAATGCATCAGAGAGTAGCAGTCCTAACAATGCAGCAGAGAGTAGCAGCCCTAACAATGCAGTAGAGAGTAGCAGCCCTAACAATGCAGTAGAGAGTAGCAGCCCTAACAATGCAGCAGAGAGTAGCAGCCCTAACAATGCAGCCGAGAGTAGCAGCCCTAACAATGCAGCAGAGAGTAGCAGTCCTAACAATGCAGGAGAGAGTAGCAGTCCTAACAATGCAGCAGAGAGTCGCAGTCCTAACAATGCAGCAGAGAGTCACAGTCCTAACAATGCAGCAGAGAGTAGCAGCCCTAACAATGCAGCAGAGAGTAGCAGCCCTAACAATGCAGTAGAGAGTAGCAGCCCTAACAATGCAGTAGAGAGTAGCAGCCCTAACAATGCAGTAGAGAGTAGCAGCCCTAACAATGCAGTAGAGAGTAGCAGCCCAAACAATGCAGCAGAGAGTAGCAGCCCTAACAATGCAGTAGGGTGGCAGTCCTAACAATGCAGTAGAGAGTAGCAGTCCTAACAATGCAGTAGAGTAGCAGTCCTAACAATGCAGTAGAGAGTAGAAGTCCTAACAATGCAGTAGAGAGTAGCAGTCCTAACAATGCATCAGAGAGTAGCAGTCCTAACAATGCAGCAGAGAGTAGCAGTCCTAACAATGCAGCAGAGAGTAGCAGCCCTAACAATGCAGTAGAGAGTAGCAGCCCTAACAATGCAGCAGAGAGTAGCAGCCCTAACAATGCAGCAGAGAGTAGCAGCCCTAACAATGCAGCAGAGAGTAGCAGTCCTAACAATGCAGGAGAGAGTAGCAGTCCTAACAATGCAGCAGAGAGTCGCAGTCCTAACAATGCAGCAGAGAGTCGCAGTCCTAACAATGCAGCAGAGAGTAGCAGCCCTAACAATGCAGCAGAGAGTAGCAGCCCTAACAATGCAGTAGAGAGTAGCAGCCCTAACAATGCAGTAGAGAGTAGAAGTCCTAACAATGCAGTAAAGAGTAGCAGTCCTAACAATGCAGCAGAGTAGCAGTCCTAACAATGCAGTAGAGTAGCAGTCCTAACAATGCAGTAGAGAGTAGCAGTCCTAACAATGCAGTAGAGAGTAGCAGTCCTAACAATGCAGTAGAGAGTAGCAGTCCCAACAATGCAGCAGAGAGTAGCAGCCCTAACAATGCAGTAGGGTGGCAGTCCTAACAATGCAGTAGAGAGTATAAGTCCTAACAATGCAGTAGAGAGTAGCAGTCCTAACAATGCAGCAGAGTAGCAGTCCTAACAATGCAGTAGAGAGTAGAAGTCCTAACAATGCAGTAGAGAGTAGCAGTCCTAACAATGCAGTAGAGAGTAGCAGTCCCAACAATGCAGTAGAGTAGCAGTCCTAACAATGCAGTAGAGTAGCAGTCCTAACAATGCAGTAGAGTAGCAGTCCTAACAATGCATCAGAGAGTAGCAGTCCTAACAATGCATCAGAGAGTAGCAGTCCTAACAATGCATCAGAGAGTAGCAGTCCTAACAATGCAGCAGAGAGTAGCAGCCCTAACAATGCAGTAGAGAGTAGCAGCCCTAACAATGCAGTAGAGAGTAGCAGCCCTAACAATGCAGCAGAGAGTAGCAGCCCTAACAATGCAGCAGAGAGTAGCAGCCCTAACAATGCAGCAGAGAGTAGCAGTCCTAACAATGCAGGAGAGAGTAGCAGTCCTAACAATGCAGCAGAGAGTCGCAGTCCTAACAATGCAGCAGAGAGTCGCAGTCCTAACAATGCAGCAGAGAGTAGCAGCCCTAACAATGCAGCAGAGAGTAGCAGCCCTAACAATGCAGTAGAGAGTAGCAGCCCTAACAATGCAGTAGAGAGTAGCAGCCCTAACAATGCAGTAGAGAGTAGCAGCCCTAACAATGCAGTAGAGAGTAGCAGCCCAAACAATGCAGCAGAGAGTAGCAGCCCTAACAATGCAGTAGGGTGGCAGTCCTAACAATGCAGTAGAGAGTAGCAGTCCTAACAATGCAGTAGAGTAGCAGTCCTAACAATGCAGTAGAGAGTAGAAGTCCTAACAATGCAGTAGAGAGTAGCAGTCCTAACAATGCAGTAGAGAGTAGCAGTCCTAACAATGCATCAGAGAGTAGCAGTCCTAACAATGCAGCAGAGAGTAGCAGCCCTAACAATGCAGTAGAGAGTAGCAGCCCTAACAATGCAGTAGAGAGTAGCAGCCCTAACAATGCAGCAGAGAGTAGCAGCCCTAACAATGCTGCAGAGAGTAGCAGCCCTAACAATGCAGCAGAGAGTAGCAGCCCTAACAATGCAGGAGAGAGTAGCAGTCCTAACAATGCAGCAGAGAGTCGCAGTCCTAACAATGCAGCAGAGAGTCGCAGTCCTAACAATGCAGCAGAGAGTAGCAGCCCTAACAATGCAGCAGAGAGTAGCAGCCCTAACAATGCAGTAGAGAGTAGCAGCCCTAACAATGCAGTAGAGAGTAGCAGCCCTAACAATGCAGTAGAGAGTAGCAGCCCTAACAATGCAGTAGAGAGTAGCAGCCCAAACAATGCAGTAGAGAGTAGCAGTCCTAACAATGCAGTAGAGTAGCAGTCCTAACAATGCAGTAGAGAGTAGAAGTCCTAACAATGCAGTAAAGAGTAGCAGTCCTAACAATGCAGCAGAGTAGAAGTCCTAACAATGCAGTAGAGTAGCAGTCCTAACAATGCAGTAGAGAGTAGCAGTCCTAACAATGCAGTAGAGAGTAGCAGTCCCAACAATGCAGTAGAGTAGCAGTCCTAACAATGCAGTAGAGTAGCAGTCCTAACAATGCAGTAGAGAGTAGCAGTCCTAACAATGCAGTAGAGTAGCAGTTCTAAGAATGCAGTAGAGTAGCAGTCCTAACAATGCATCAGAGAGTAGCAGTCCTAATAATGCAGCAGAGAGTAGCAGTCCTAACAATGCAGCAGAGAGTAGCAGTCCTAACAATGCAGTAGAGAGTAGCAGTCCTAACAATGCAGTAGAGTAGCAGCCCTAACAATGCAGTAGAGAGTAGCACCCCTAACAATGCAGCAGAGAGTAGCAGCCCTAACAATGCAGTAGGGTGGCAGTCCTAACAATGCAGTAGAGAGTAGCAATCCTAACAATGCAGTAGAGAGTATAAGTCCTAACAATGCAGTAGAGAGTAGCAGTCCCAACAATGCAGCAGAGTAGCAGTCCTAACAATGCAGTAGAGTAGCAGTCCTAACAATGCAGTAGAGTAGCAGTCCTAACAATGCATCAGAGAGTAGAAGTCCTAACAATGCATCAGAGAGTAGCATTCCTAACAATGCAGCAGAGAGTAGCAGCCCTAACAATGCAGTAGAGAGTAGCAGCCCTAACAATGCAGTAGAGAGTAGCAGCCCTAACAATGCAGCAGAGAGTAGCAGCCCTAACAATGCAGCAGAGAGTAGCAGTCCTAACAATGCAGCAGAGAGTCACAGTCCTAACAATGCAGTAGAGAGTAGCAGCCCTAACAATTGAGCAGAGTAGCAGTCCTAACAATGCAGCAGAGAGTAGCAGCCCTAACAATGCAGTAGAGAGTAGCAGCCCTAACAATGCAGCAGAGAGTAGCAGCCTAACAATACAGTAGGGTGGCAGTCCTAACAATGCAGTATAGCAGTCCTAACAATGCAGGAGAGTAGCAGTCCTAACAATGCAGTAGAGAGTAGAAGTCCTAACAATGCAGTAGAGAGTAGCAGTCCTAACAATGCAGCAGAGTAGCAGTCCTAACAATGCAGTAGAGTAGCAGTCCTAACAATGCAGTAGAGAGTAGAAGTCCTAACAATGCAGTAGAGAGTAGCAGTCCTAACAATGCAGTAGAGAGTAGCAGTCCCAACAATGCAGTAGAGTAGCAGTCCTAACAATGCAATAGATAGTAGCAGTCCTAACAATGCAGTAGAGTAGCAGTTCTAAGAATGCAGTAGAGTAGCAGTCCTAACAATGCAGCAGAGAGTAGCAGTCCTAACAATGCAGCAGAGAGTAGCAGTCCTAACAATGCAGTAGAGAGTAGCAGTCCTAACAATGCAGCAGAGAGTAGCAGCCCTAACAATGCAGTAGAGAGTAGCAGCCTAACAATGCAGCAGAGAGTAGCAGCCCTAACAATGCAGTAGAGAGTAGTCCTAACAATGCAGTAGAGTAGCAGTCCTAACAATGCAGTAGAGTAGCAGTCCTAACAATGCAGTAGAGAGTAGCAGTCCTAACAATGCAGTAGAGTAGCAGTCCTAACAATGCAGTAGAGTAGAAGTCCTAACAATGCAGTAAAACAATGAGTAGCAGTCCTAACAATGCAGCAGAGTAGCAGTCCTAACAATGCAGTAGAGTAGCAGTCCTAACAATGCAGTAGAGAGTAGCAGTCCTAACAATGCAGTAGAGAGTAGCAGTCCCAACAATGCAGTAGAGTAGCAGTCCTAACAATGCAGTAGAGTAGCAGTCCTAACAATGCAGTAGAGAGTAGCAGTCCTAACAATGCAGTAGAGTAGCAGTTCTAAGAATGCAGTAGAGTAGCAGTCCTAACAATGCATCAGAGAGTAGCAGTCCTAATAATGCAGCAGAGAGTAGCAGTCCTAACAATGCAGCAGAGAGTAGCAGTCCTAACAATGCAGTAGAGAGTAGCAGTCCTAACAATGCAGTAGAGTAGCAGCCCTAACAATGCAGTAGAGAGTAGCACCCCTAACAATGCAGCAGAGAGTAGCAGCCCTAACAATGCAGTAGGGTGGCAGTCCTAACAATGCAGTAGAGAGTAGCAATCCTAACAATGCAGTAGAGAGTATAAGTCCTAACAATGCAGTAGAGAGTAGCAGTCCCAACAATGCAGCAGAGTAGCAGTCCTAACAATGCAGTAGAGTAGCAGTCCTAACAATGCAGTAGAGTAGCAGTCCTAACAATGCATCAGAGAGTAGAAGTCCTAACAATGCATCAGAGAGTAGCATTCCTAACAATGCAGCAGAGAGTAGCAGCCCTAACAATGCAGTAGAGAGTAGCAGCCCTAACAATGCAGTAGAGAGTAGCAGCCCTAACAATGCAGCAGAGAGTAGCAGCCCTAACAATGCAGCAGAGAGTAGCAGTCCTAACAATGCAGCAGAGAGTCACAGTCCTAACAATGCAGTAGAGAGTAGCAGCCCTAACAATTGAGCAGAGTAGCAGTCCTAACAATGCAGCAGAGAGTAGCAGCCCTAACAATGCAGTAGAGAGTAGCAGCCCTAACAATGCAGCAGAGAGTAGCAGCCCTAACAATACAGTAGGGTGGCAGTCCTAACAATGCAGTAGAGAGTAGCAGTCCTAACAATGCAGGAGAGTAGCAGTCCTAACAATGCAGTAGAGAGTAGAAGTCCTAACAATGCAGTAGAGAGTAGCAGTCCTAACAATGCAGCAGAGTAGCAGTCCTAACAATGCAGTAGAGTAGCAGTCCTAACAATGCAGTAGAGAGTAGAAGTCCTAACAATGCAGTAGAGAGTAGCAGTCCTAACAATGCAGTAGAGAGTAGCAGTCCCAACAATGCAGTAGAGTAGCAGTCCTAACAATGCAATAGATAGTAGCAGTCCTAACAATGCAGTAGAGTAGCAGTTCTAAGAATGCAGTAGAGTAGCAGTCCTAACAATGCATCAGAGAGTAGCAGTCCTAATAATGCAGCAGAGAGTAGCAGTCCTAACAATGCAGTAGAGAGTAGCAGTCCTAACAATGCAGCAGAGAGTAGCAGCCCTAACAATGCAGTAGAGAGTAGCAGCCCTAACAATGCAGCAGAGAGTAGCAGCCTAACAATGCAGTAGGGTGGCAGTCCTAACAATGCAGTAGAGAGTAGCAGTCCTAACAATGCAGTAGAGTAGCAGTCCTAACAATGCAGTAGAGAGTAGCAGTCCTAACAATGCAGCAGAGTAGCAGTCCTAACAATGCAGCAGAGTAGCAGTCCTAACAATGCAGTAGAGTAGCAGTCCTAACAATGCAGTAGAGAGTAGCAGTCCTAACAATGCAGTAGAGTAGCAGTCCCAACAATGCAGTAGAGTAGCAGTCCTAACAATGCAGTAGAGTAGCAGTCCTAACAATGCAGTAGAGAGTAGCAGTCCTAACAATGCAGTAGAGTAGCAGTTCTAAGAATGCAGTAGAGTAGCAGTTCTAAGAATGCAGTAGAGTAGCAGTCCTAACAATGCATCAGCGAGTAGCAGTCCTAACAATGCAGTAGAGAGTAGCAGTCCCAACAATGCAGTAGAGTAGCAGTCCTAACAATGCAGTAGAGTAGCAGTCCTAACAATGCAGTAGAGAGTAGCAGCCTAACAATGCAGTAGAGAGTAGCAGCCCTAACAATGCAGTAGGGTGGCAGTCCTAACAATGCAGTAGAGAGTAGCAGTCCTAACAATGCAGTAGAGAGTAGCAGTCCTAACAATGCAGTAGAGTAGCAGTCCTAACAATGCAGTAGAGAGTATAAGTCCTAACAATGCAGTAGAGAGTAGCAGTCCTAACAATGCAGCAGAGTAGCAGTCCTAACAATGCAGTAGAGTAGCAGTCCTAACAATGCAGTAGAGAGTAGCAGTCCTAACAATGCAGTAGAGAGTAGCAGTCCTAACAATGCAGTAGAGAGTAGCAGTCCCAACAATGCAGTAGAGTAGCAGTCCTAACAATGCAGTAGAGTAGCAGTCCTAACAATGCAGTAGAGAGTAGCAGTCCTAACAATGCAGTAGAGTAGCAGTCCTAACAATGCATCAGAGAGTAGCAGTCCTAATAATGCAGCAGAGAGTAGCAGTCCTAACAATGCAGCAGAGAGTAGCAGTCCTAACAATGCAGTAGAGAGTAGCAGCCCTAACAATGCAGCAGAGAGTAGCAGCCCTAACAATGCAGTAGGGTGGCAGTCCTAACAATGCAGTAGAGAGTAGCAGTCCTAACAATGCAGTAGAGTAGCAGTCCTAACAATGCAGTAGAGAGTATAAGTCCTAACAATGCAGTAGAGAGTAGCAGTCCTAACAATGCAGTAGAGAGTAGCAGTCCTAACAATGCAGTAGAGAGTAGCAGTCCTAACAATGCAGTAGAGAGTAGCAGTCCCAACAATGCAGTAGAGTAGCAGTCCTAACAATGCAGTAGAGTAGCAGTCCTAACAATGCATCAGAGAGTAGCAGTCCTAACAATGCAGCAGAGAGTAGCAGTCCTAACAATGCAGTAGAGTAGCAGTTCTAAGAATGCAGTAGAGTAGCAGTCCTAACAATGCATCAGAGAGTAGCAGTCCTAATAATGCAGCAGAGAGTAGCAGTCCTAACAATGCAGTAGAGAGTAGCAGTCCTAACAATGCAGTAGAGTAACAGTCCTAACAATGCAGTAGAGAGTAGAAGTCCTAACAATGCAGTAGAGAGTAGCAGTCCTAACAATGCAGTAGAGAGTAGCAGTCCCAACAATGCAGTAGAGTAACAGTCCTAACAATGCAGTAGAGTAGCAGTCCTAACAATGCAGTAGAGAGTAGCAGTCCTAACAATGCAGTAGAGTAGCAGTTCTAAGAATGCAGTAGAGTAGCAGTCCTAACAATGCATCAGAGAGTAGCAGTCCTAACAATGCAGCAGAGAGTAGCAGTCCTAACAATGCAGCAGAGAGTAGCAGTCCTAACAATGCAGCAGAGAGTAGCAGCCCTAACAATGCAGTAGAGAGTAGCAGCCCTAACAATGCAGCAGAGAGTAGCAGCCCTAACAATGCAGTAGGGTGGCAGTCCTAACAATGCAGTAGAGAGTAGCAGTCCTAACAATGCAGTAGAGTAGCAGTCCTAACAATGCAGTAGAGAGTATAAGTCCTAACAATGCAGTAGAGAGTAGCAGTAATAACAATGCAGCAGAGTAGCAGTCCTAACAATGCAGCAGAGTAGCAGTCCTAACAATGCAGTAGAGAGTAGCAGTCCCAACAATGCAGTAGAGTAGCAGTCCTAACAATGCAGTAGAGTAGCAGTCCTAACAATGCAGTAGAGAGTAGCAGTCCTAACAATGCAGCAGAGAGTAGCAGCCCTAACAATGCAGCAGAGAGTAGCAGCCCTAACAATACAGTAGGGTGGCAGTCCTAACAATGCAGTAGAGAGTAGCAGTCCTAACAATGCAGGAGAGTAGCAGTCCTAACAATGCAGTAGAGAGTAGAAGTCCTAACAATGCAGTAGAGAGTAGCAGTCCTAACAATGCAGCAGAGTAGCAGTCCTAACAATGCAGTAGAGTAGCAGTCCTAACAATGCAGTAGAGAGTAGAAGTCCTAACAATGCAGTAGAGAGTAGCAGTCCTAACAATGCAGTAGAGAGTAGCAGTCCCAACAATGCAGTAGAGTAGCAGTCCTAACAATGCAATAGATAGTAGCAGTCCTAACAATGCAGTAGAGTAGCAGTTCTAAGAATGCAGTAGAGTAGCAGTCCTAACAATGCATCAGAGAGTAGCAGTCCTAATAATGCAGCAGAGAGTAGCAGTCCTAACAATGCAGTAGAGAGTAGCAGTCCTAACAATGCAGCAGAGAGTAGCAGCCCTAACAATGCAGTAGAGAGTAGCAGCCCTAACAATGCAGCAGAGAGTAGCAGCCCTAACAATGCAGTAGGGTGGCAGTCCTAACAATGCAGTAGAGAGTAGCAGTCCTAACAATGCAGTAGAGTAGCAGTCCTAACAATGCAGTAGAGAGTAGCAGTCCTAACAATGCAGCAGAGTAGCAGTCCTAACAATGCAGCAGAGTAGCAGTCCTAACAATGCAGTAGAGTAGCAGTCCTAACAATGCAGTAGAGAGTAGCAGTCCTAACAATGCAGTAGAGAGTAGCAGTCCCAACAATGCAGTAGAGTAGCAGTCCTAACAATGCAGTAGAGTAGCAGTCCTAACAATGCAGTAGAGAGTAGCAGTCCTAACAATGCAGTAGAGTAGCAGTTCTAAGAATGCAGTAGAGTAGCAGTTCTAAGAATGCAGTAGAGTAGCAGTCCTAACAATGCATCAGAGAGTAGCAGTCCTAACAATGCAGTAGAGAGTAGCAGTCCCAACAATGCAGTAGAGTAGCAGTCCTAACAATGCAGTAGAGTAGCAGTCCTAACAATGCAGTAGAGAGTAGCAGCCCTAACAATGCAGTAGAGAGTAGCAGCCCTAACAATGCAGTAGGGTGGCAGTCCTAACAATGCAGTAGAGAGTAGCAGTCCTAACAATGCAGTAGAGAGTAGCAGTCCTAACAATGCAGTAGAGTAGCAGTCCTAACAATGCAGTAGAGAGTATAAGTCCTAACAATGCAGTAGAGAGTAGCAGTCCTAACAATGCAGCAGAGTAGCAGTCCTAACAATGCAGTAGAGTAGCAGTCCTAACAATGCAGTAGAGAGTAGCAGTCCTAACAATGCAGTAGAGAGTAGCAGTCCTAACAATGCAGTAGAGAGTAGCAGTCCCAACAATGCAGTAGAGTAGCAGTCCTAACAATGCAGTAGAGTAGCAGTCCTAACAATGCAGTAGAGAGTAGCAGTCCTAACAATGCAGTAGAGTAGCAGTCCTAACAATGCATCAGAGAGTAGCAGTCCTAATAATGCAGCAGAGAGTAGCAGTCCTAACAATGCAGCAGAGAGTAGCAGTCCTAACAATGCAGTAGAGAGTAGCAGCCCTAACAATGCAGCAGAGAGTAGCAGCCCTAACAATGCAGTAGGGTGGCAGTCCTAACAATGCAGTAGAGAGTAGCAGTCCTAACAATGCAGTAGAGTAGCAGTCCTAACAATGCAGTAGAGAGTATAAGTCCTAACAATGCAGTAGAGAGTAGCAGTCCTAACAATGCAGTAGAGAGTAGCAGTCCTAACAATGCAGTAGAGAGTAGCAGTCCTAACAATGCAGTAGAGAGTAGCAGTCCCAACAATGCAGTAGAGTAGCAGTCCTAACAATGCAGTAGAGTAGCAGTCCTAACAATGCATCAGAGAGTAGCAGTCCTAACAATGCAGCAGAGAGTAGCAGTCCTAACAATGCAGTAGAGTAGCAGTTCTAAGAATGCAGTAGAGTAGCAGTCCTAACAATGCATCAGAGAGTAGCAGTCCTAATAATGCAGCAGAGAGTAGCAGTCCTAACAATGCAGTAGAGAGTAGCAGTCCTAACAATGCAGTAGAGTAACAGTCCTAACAATGCAGTAGAGAGTAGAAGTCCTAACAATGCAGTAGAGAGTAGCAGTCCTAACAATGCAGTAGAGAGTAGCAGTCCCAACAATGCAGTAGAGTAGCAGTCCTAACAATGCAGTAGAGTAGCAGTCCTAACAATGCAGCAGAGTAGCAGTCCTAACAATGCAGTAGAGTAGCAGTCCTAACAATGCAGTAGAGAGTAGCAGTCCTAACAATGCAGTAGAGAGTAGCAGTCCCAACAATGCAGTAGAGTAGCAGTCCTAACAATGCAGTAGAGTAGCAGTCCTAACAATGCAGTAGAGAGTAGCAGTCCTAACAATGCAGTAGAGTAGCAGTTCTAAGAATGCAGTAGAGTAGCAGTTCTAAGAATGCAGTAGAGTAGCAGTCCTAACAATGCATCAGAGAGTAGCAGTCCTAACAATGCAGTAGAGAGTAGCAGTCCCAACAATGCAGTAGAGTAGCAGTCCTAACAATGCAGTAGAGTAGCAGTCCTAACAATGCAGTAGAGAGTAGCAGCCCTAACAATGCAGTAGAGAGTAGCAGCCCTAACAATGCAGTAGGGTGGCAGTCCTAACAATGCAGTAGAGAGTAGCAGTCCTAACAATGCAGTAGAGAGTAGCAGTCCTAACAATGCAGTAGAGTAGCAGTCCTAACAATGCAGTAGAGAGTATAAGTCCTAACAATGCAGTAGAGAGTAGCAGTCCTAACAATGCAGCAGAGTAGCAGTCCTAACAATGCAGTAGAGTAGCAGTCCTAACAATGCAGTAGAGAGTAGCAGTCCTAACAATGCAGTAGAGAGTAGCAGTCCTAACAATGCAGTAGAGAGTAGCAGTCCCAACAATGCAGTAGAGTAGCAGTCCTAACAATGCAGTAGAGTAGCAGTCCTAACAATGCAGTAGAGAGTAGCAGTCCTAACAATGCAGTAGAGTAGCAGTCCTAACAATGCATCAGAGAGTAGCAGTCCTAATAATGCAGCAGAGAGTAGCAGTCCTAACAATGCAGCAGAGAGTAGCAGTCCTAACAATGCAGTAGAGAGTAGCAGCCCTAACAATGCAGCAGAGAGTAGCAGCCCTAACAATGCAGTAGGGTGGCAGTCCTAACAATGCAGTAGAGAGTAGCAGTCCTAACAATGCAGTAGAGTAGCAGTCCTAACAATGCAGTAGAGAGTATAAGTCCTAACAATGCAGTAGAGAGTAGCAGTCCTAACAATGCAGTAGAGAGTAGCAGTCCTAACAATGCAGTAGAGAGTAGCAGTCCTAACAATGCAGTAGAGAGTAGCAGTCCCAACAATGCAGTAGAGTAGCAGTCCTAACAATGCAGTAGAGTAGCAGTCCTAACAATGCATCAGAGAGTAGCAGTCCTAACAATGCAGCAGAGAGTAGCAGTCCTAACAATGCAGTAGAGTAGCAGTTCTAAGAATGCAGTAGAGTAGCAGTCCTAACAATGCATCAGAGAGTAGCAGTCCTAATAATGCAGCAGAGAGTAGCAGTCCTAACAATGCAGTAGAGAGTAGCAGTCCTAACAATGCAGTAGAGTAACAGTCCTAACAATGCAGTAGAGAGTAGAAGTCCTAACAATGCAGTAGAGAGTAGCAGTCCTAACAATGCAGTAGAGAGTAGCAGTCCCAACAATGCAGTAGAGTAGCAGTCCTAACAATGCAGTAGAGTAGCAGTCCTAACAATGCAGTAGAGAGTAGCAGTCCTAACAATGCAGTAGAGTAGCAGTTCTAAGAATGCAGTAGAGTAGCAGTCCTAACAATGCATCAGAGAGTAGCAGTCCTAACAATGCAGCAGAGAGTAGCAGTCCTAACAATGCAGCAGAGAGTAGCAGTCCTAACAATGCAGCAGAGAGTAGCAGCCCTAACAATGCAGTAGAGAGTAGCAGCCCTAACAATGCAGCAGAGAGTAGCAGCCCTAACAATGCAGTAGGGTGGCAGTCCTAACAATGCAGTAGAGAGTAGCAGTCCTAACAATGCAGTAGAGTAGCAGTCCTAACAATGCAGTAGAGAGTATAAGTCCTAACAATGCAGTAGAGAGTAGCAGTAATAACAATGCAGCAGAGTAGCAGTCCTAACAATGCAGCAGAGTAGCAGTCCTAACAATGCAGTAGAGAGTAGCAGTCCCAACAATGCAGTAGAGTAGCAGTCCTAACAATGCAGTAGAGTAGCAGTCCTAACAATGCAGTAGAGAGTAGCAGTCCTAACAATGCAGTAGAGTAGCAGTTCTAAGAATGCAGTAGAGTAGCAGTCCTAACAATGCATCAGAGAGTAGCAGTCCTAATAATGCAGCAGAGAGTAGCAGTCCTAACAATGCAGCAGAGAGTAGCAGTCCTAACAATGCAGTAGAGAGTAGCAGCCCTAACAATGCAGTAGAGAGTAGCAGCCCTAACAATGCAGTAGAGAGTAGCAGCCCTAACAATGCAGCAGAGAGTAGCAGCCCTAACAATGCAGTAGGGTGGCAGTCCTAACAATGCAGTAGAGAGTAGCAATCCTAACAATGCAGTAGAGAGTAGAAGTCCTAACAATGCAGTAGAGAGTAGCAGTCCCAACAATGCAGCAGAGTAGCAGTCCTAACAATGCAGTAGAGTAGCAGTCCTAACAATGCAGTAGAGTAGCAGTCCTAACAATGCATCAGAGAGTAGAAGTCCTAACAATGCATCAGAGAGTAGCATTCCTAACAATGCAGCAGAGAGTAGAAGTCCTAACAATGCAGCAGAGAGTAGCAGTCCTAACAATGCAGTAGAGAGTAGCAGCCCTAACAATGCAGTAGAGAGTAGCAGCCCTAACAATGCAGCAGAGAGTAGCAGCCCTGACAATGCAGTAGAGAGTAGCAGCCCTAACAATGCAGTAGAGAGTAGCAGTCCTAACAATGCAGTAGAGAGTAGCAGTCCTAACAATGCAGCAGAGAGTAGCAGTCCTAACAATGCAGCAGAGAGTAGCAGCCCTAACAATGCAGTAGAGAGTAGCAGCCCTAACAATTGAGCAGAGTAGCAGTCCTAACAATGCAGCAGAGAGTAGCAGTCCTAACAATGCAGCAGAGAGTAGCAGCCCTAACAATGCAGTAGAGAGTAGCAGTCCTAATAATGCAGCAGAGAGTAGCAGTCCTAACAATGCAGGAGAGTAGCAGTCCTAACAATGCAGTAGAGAGTAGAAGTCCTAACAATGCAGTAGAGAGTAGCAGTCCTAACAATGCAGCAGAGTAGCAGTCCTAACAATGCAGTAGAGTAGCAGTCCTAACAATGCAGTAGAGAGTAGAAGTCCTAACAATGCAGTAGAGAGTAGCAGTCCTAACAATGCAGTAGAGAGTAGCAGTCCCAACAATGCAGTAGAGTAGCAGTCCTAACAATGCAGTAGAGAGTAGCAGTCCTAACAATGCAGTAGAGTAGCAGTTCTAAGAATGCAGTAGAGTAGCAGTCCTAACAATGCAGTAGAGTAGCAGTCCTAACAATGCAGTAGAGTAGCAGTCCTAACAATGCAGTAGAGAGTAGCAGTCCTAACAATGCAGTAGAGAGTAGCAGTCCTAAGAATGCAGTAGAGTAGCAGTCCTAACAATGCATCAGAGAGTAGAAGTCCTAACAATGCAGCAGAGAGTAGCAGTCCTAACAATGCAGTAGAGAGTAGCAGCCCTAACAATGCAGTAGAGAGTAGCAGCCCTAACAATGCAGCAGAGAGTAGCAGCCCTAACAATGCAGTAGAGAGTAGCAGCCCTAACAATGCAGTAGAGAGTAGCAGTCCTAACAATGCAGTAGAGAGTAGCAGTCCTAACAATGCAGCAGAGAGTAGCAGTCCTAACAATGCAGCAGAGAGTAGCAGCCCTAACAATGCAGTAGAGAGTAGCAGCCCTAACAATTGAGCAGAGTAGCAGTCCTAACAATGCAGCAGAGAGTAGCAGTCCTAACAATGCAGCAGAGAGTAGCAGCCCTAACAATGCAGTAGAGAGTAGCAGTCCTAATAATGCAGCAGAGAGTAGCAGTCCTAACAATGCAGGAGAGTAGCAGTCCTAACAATGCAGTAGAGAGTAGAAGTCCTAACAATGCAGTAGAGAGTAGCAGTCCTAACAATGCAGCAGAGTAGCAGTCCTAACAATGCAGTAGAGTAGCAGTCCTAACAATGCAGTAGAGAGTAGAAGTCCTAACAATGCAGTAGAGAGTAGCAGTCCTAACAATGCAGTAGAGAGTAGCAGTCCCAACAATGCAGTAGAGTAGCAGTCCTAACAATGCAGTAGAGAGTAGCAGTCCTAACAATGCAGTAGAGTAGCAGTTCTAAGAATGCAGTAGAGTAGCAGTCCTAACAATGGAGTAGAGTAGCAGTCCTAACAATGCAGTAGAGTAGCAGTCCTAACAATGCAGTAGAGAGTAGCAGTC
This sequence comes from Oncorhynchus nerka, assembly GCF_034236695.1. Taxonomy (NCBI): domain Eukaryota; kingdom Metazoa; phylum Chordata; class Actinopteri; order Salmoniformes; family Salmonidae; genus Oncorhynchus; species Oncorhynchus nerka. Next base: position 18,817,237 of record NC_088405.1, read on the forward strand.
CTAACAATGCAGTAGAGAGTAGCAGTCCTAAGAATGCAGTAGAGTAGCAGTCCTAACAATGCATCAGAGAGTAGCAGTCCTAATAATGCAGCAGAGAGTAGCAGTCCTAACAATGCAGCAGAGAGTAGCAGTCCTAACAATGCAGCAGAGAGTAGCAGCCCTAACAATGCAGTAGAGAGTAGCAGCCCTAACAATGCAGTAGAGAGTAGCAGCCCTAACAATGCAGTAGGGTGGCAGTCCTAACAATGCAGTAGAGAGTAGCAATCCTAACAATGCAGTAGAGAGTATAAGTCCTAACAATGCAGTAGAGAGTAGCAGTCCTAACAATGCAGCAGAGTAGCAGTCCTAACAATGCAGTAGAGTAGCAGTCCTAACAATGCAGTAGAGAGTAGCAGTCCTAACAATGCAGTAGAGAGTAGCAGTCCTAACAATGCAGTAGAGAGTAGCAGTCCCAACAATGCAGTAGAGTAGCAGTCCTAACAATGCAGTAGAGTAGCAGTCCTAACAATGCAGTAGAGAGTAGCAGTCCTAACAATGCAGTAGAGTAGCAGTCCTAACAATGCATCAGAGAGTAGCAGTCCTAATAATGCAGCAGAGAGTAGCAGTCCTAACAATGCAGCAGAGAGTAGCAGTCCTAACAATGCAGTAGAGAGTAGCAGCCCTAACAATGCAGCAGAGAGTAGCAGCCCTAACAATGCAGTAGGGTGGCAGTCCTAACAATGCAGTAGAGAGTAGCAGTCCTAACAATGCAGTAGAGTAGCAGTCCTAACAATGCAGTAGAGAGTATAAGTCCTAACAATGCAGTAGAGAGTAGCAGTCCTAACAATGCAGTAGAGAGTAGCAGTCCTAACAATTCAGTAGAGTAGCAGTCCTAACAATGCAGTAGAGAGTAGCAGTCCTAACAATGCAGTAGAGAGTAGCAGTCCCAACAATGCAGTAGAGTAGCAGTCCTAACAATGCAGTAGAGTAGCAGTCCTAACAATGCATCAGAGAGTAGCAGTCCTAACAATGCAGCAGAGAGTAGCAGTCCTAACAATGCAGTAGAGTAGCAGTTCTAAGAATGCAGTAGAGTAGCAGTCCTAACAATGCATCAGAGAGTAGCAGTCCTAATAATGCAGCAGAGAGTAGCAGTCCTAACAATGCAGTAGAGAGTAGCAGTCCTAACAATGCAGTAGAGTAACAGTCCTAACAATGCAGTAGAGAGTAGAAGTCCTAACAATGCAGTAGAGAGTAGCAGTCCTAACAATGCAGTAGAGAGTAGCAGTCCCAACAATGCAGTAGAGTAGCAGTCCTAACAATGCAGTAGAGTAGCAGTCCTAACAATGCAGTAGAGAGTAGCAGTCCTAACAATGCAGTAGAGTAGCAGTTCTAAGAATGCAGTAGAGTAGCAGTCCTAACAATGCATCAGAGAGTAGCAGTCCTAACAATGCAGCAGAGAGTAGCAGTCCTAACAATGCAGCAGAGAGTAGCAGTCCTAACAATGCAGCAGAGAGTAGCAGCCCTAACAATGCAGTAGAGAGTAGCAGCCCTAACAATGCAGCAGAGAGTAGCAGCCCTAACAATGCAGTAGGGTGGCAGTCCTAACAATGCAGTAGAGAGTATAAGTCCTAACAATGCAGTAGAGAGTAGCAGTAATAACAATGCAGCAGAGTAGCAGTCCTAACAATGCAGTAGAGTAGCAGTCCTAACAATGCAGTAGAGAGTAGCAGTCCTAACAATGCAGTAGAGTAGCAGTTCTAAGAATGCAGTAGAGTAGCAGTCCTAACAATGCATCAGAGAGTAGCAGTCCTAATAATGCAGTAGGGTGGCAGTCCTAACAATGCAGTAGAGAGTAGCAGTCCTAACAATGCAGTAGAGTAGCAGTCCTAACAATGCAGTAGAGAGTATAAGTCCTAACAATGCAGTAGAGAGTAGCAGTAATAACAATGCAGTAGAGTAGCAGTCCTAACAATGCAGTAGAGTAGCAGTCCTAACAATGCAGTAGAGAGTAGCAGTCCTAACAATGCAGTAGAGTAGCAGTTCTAAGAATGCAGTAGAGTAGCAGTCCTAACAATGCATCAGAGAGTAGCAGTCCTAATAATGCAGCAGAGAGTAGCAGTCCTAACAATGCAGCAGAGAGTATAAGTCCTAACAATGCAGTAGAGAGTAGCAGTAATAACAATGCAGCAGAGTAGCAGTCCTAACAATGCAGTAGAGTAGCAGTCCTAACAATGCAGTAGAGAGTAGCAGTCCTAACAATGCAGTAGAGTAGCAGTTCTAAGAATGCAGTAGAGTAGCAGTCCTAACAATGCATCAGAGAGTAGCAGTCCTAATAATGCAGTAGGGTGGCAGTCCTAACAATGCAGTAGAGAGTAGCAGTCCTAACAATGCAGTAGAGTAGCAGTCCTAACAATGCAGTAGAGAGTATAAGTCCTAACAATGCAGTAGAGAGTAGCAGTAATAACAATGCAGTAGAGTAGCAGTCCTAACAATGCAGTAGAGTAGCAGTCCTAACAATGCAGTAGAGAGTAGCAGTCCTAACAATGCAGTAGAGTAGCAGTTCTAAGAATGCAGTAGAGTAGCAGTCCTAACAATGCATCAGAGAGTAGCAGTCCTAATAATGCAGCAGAGAGTAGCAGTCCTAACAATGCAGCAGAGAGTAGCAGTCCTAACAATGCAGTAGAGAGTAGCAGCCCTAACAATGCAGTAGAGAGTAGCAGCCCTAACAATGCAGTAGAGAGTAGCAGCCCTAACAATGCAGCAGAGAGTAGCAGCCCTAACAATGCAGTAGGGTGGCAGTCCTAACAATGCAGTAGAGAGTAGCAATCCTAACAATGCAGTAGAGAGTAGAAGTCCTAACAATGCAGTAGAGAGTAGCAGTCCCAACAATGCAGCAGAGTAGCAGTCCTAACAATGCAGTAGAGTAGCAGTCCTAACAATGCAGTAGAGTAGCAGTCCTAACAATGCATCAGAGAGTAGAAGTCCTAACAATGCATCAGAGAGTAGCATTCCTAACAATGCAGCAGAGAGTAGAAGTCCTAACAATGCAGCAGAGAGTAGCAGTCCTAACAATGCAGTAGAGAGTAGCAGCCCTAACAATGCAGTAGAGAGTAGCAGCCCTAACAATGCAGCAGAGAGTAGCAGCCCTAACAATGCAGTAGAGAGTAGCAGCCCTAACAATGCAGTAGAGAGTAGCAGTCCTAACAATGCAGCAGAGAGTAGCAGTCCTAACAATGCAGCAGAGAGTAGCAGCCCTAACAATGCAGTAGAGAGTAGCAGCCCTAACAATTGAGCAGAGTAGCAGTCCTAACAATGCAGCAGAGAGTAGCAGTCCTAACAATGCAGCAGAGAGTAGCAGCCCTAACAATGCAGTAGAGAGTAGCAGTCCTAATAATGCAGCAGAGAGTAGCAGTCCTAACAATGCAGGAGAGTAGCAGTCCTAACAATGCAGTAGAGAGTAGAAGTCCTAACAATGCAGTAGAGAGTAGCAGTCCTAACAATGCAGCAGAGTAGCAGTCCTAACAATGCAGTAGAGTAGCAGTCCTAACAATGCAGTAGAGAGTAGAAGTCCTAACAATGCAGTAGAGAGTAGCAGTCCTAACAATGCAGTAGAGAGTAGCAGTCCTATCAATGCAGTAGAGAGTAGCAGTCCTAAGAATGCAGTAGAGTAGCAGTCCTAACAATGCATCAGAGAGTAGCAGTCCTAATAATGCAGCAGAGAGTAGCAGTCCTAACAATGCAGCAGAGAGTAGCAGTCCTAACAATGCAGCAGAGAGTAGCAGCCCTAACAATGCAGTAGAGAGTAGCAGCCCTAACAATGCAGTAGAGAGTAGCAGCCCTAACAATGCAGTAGGGTGGCAGTCCTAACAATGCAGTAGAGAGTAGCAATCCTAACAATGCAGTAGAGAGTAGAAGTCCTAACAATGCAGTAGAGAGTAGCAGTCCCAACAATGCAGCAGAGTAGCAGTCCTAACAATGCAGTAGAGTAGCAGTCCTAACCATGCAGTAGAGTAGCAGTCCTAACAATGCAGTAGAGAGTAGCAGTCCTAACAATGCAGTAGAGTAGCAGTTCTAAGAATGCAGTAGAGTAGCAGTCCTAACAATGCAGCAGAGAGTAGCAGCCCTAACAATGCAGTAGAGAGTAGCAGCCCTAACAATGCAGCAGAGAGTAGCAGCCCTAACAATGCAGTAGAGAGTAGCAGCCCTAACAATGCAGCAGAGTAGCAATCCTAACAATGCAGCAGAGAGTAGCAGCCCTAACAATGCAGTAGAGAGTAGAAGTCCTAATAATGCAGTAGAGAGTAGAAGTCCTAACAATGCAGTAGAGAGTAGCAGTCCTAACAATGCAGTAGAGTAGCAGTCCTAACAATGCAGTAGAGTAGCAGTCCTAACAATGCAGTAGAGAGTAGCAGTCCTAACAATGCAGTAGAGTAGCAGTTCTAAGAATGCAGTAGAGTAGCAGTCCTAACAATGCAGCAGAGAGTCGCAGTCCTAACAATGCAGCAGAGAGTCACAGTCCTAACAATGCAGCAGAGAGTAGCAGCCCTAACAATGCAGTAGAGAGTAGCAGCCCTAACAATGCAGCAGAGTAGCAATCCTAACAATGCAGCAGAGAGTAGCAGCCCTAACAATGCAGTAGAGAGTAGCAGCCCTAACTATGCAGCAGAGTAGCAGTCCTAACTATGCAGCAGAGAGTAGCAGCCCTAACAATGCAGTAGAGAGTAGCAGCCGTAACAATGCTGCAGAGGGTAGCCACCCTAACAATGCAGTAGAGAGTAGCAGCCCTAACAATGCAGCAGATTAGCAGTCCTAAAAATGCAGCACAGAGTACCAGTCCTAACAATGCAGCAGAGAATAGCAGCCCTAACAATGCAGTAGAGAGTAGCAGCCCTAACAATGCAGTAGAGAGTAGCAGTCCTAACAATGCAGCAGAGAGTAGCAGCCCTAACAATGCAGTAGAGAGTAGCAGCCGTAACAATGCTGCAGAGAGTAGCCACCCTAACAATGCAGTAGAGAGTAGCAGCCCTAACAATGCAGCAGATTAGCAGTCCTAAAAATGCAGCAGAGAGTACCAGTCCTAACAATGCAGCAGAGAGTAGCAGCCCTAACAATGCAGTAGAGAGTAGCAGTCCTAACAATGCAGAAGAGAGTAGCAGCCCTAACAATGCAGTAGAGAGTAGCAGCCGTAACAATGCTGCAGAGAGTAGCCACCCTAACAATGCAGTAGAGTAGCAGCCCTAACAATGCAGCAGATTAGCAGTCCTAAAAATGCAGCAGAGAGTACCAGTCCTAACAATGCAGCAGAGAGTAGCAGCCCTAACAATGCAGTAGAGAGTAGCAGTCCTAACAATGCAGCAGAGAGTAGCAGCCCTAACAATGCAGTTGAGAGTAGCAGCCCTAACAATGCAGTAGAGAGTAGCAGCCCTAACAGTGCAGTAGAGAATAGCAGTCCTAACAATGTAGTAGAGAGTAGCAGCCCTAACAATGCAGCAGAGAGTAGCAGCCCTAACAATGCAGCAGATTAGCAGTCCTAACAATGCAGCAGAGAGTAGCAGCCCTAACAATGCAGCAGAGAGTAGAAGTCCTAACAATGCAGCAGAGAGTAGCAGTCCTAACAATGCAGCAGAGAGACACAGAGGAGAAAGAGAGAAAGCGAGAGAAAGAGAAGCCCATAGGGAAATCAATACTGTGCTCTGTGAATGTGTGTTATTGATGCAGCTTACTCAAGCCAGCCAAACGATGCTAGTATGTTCGGGGATAGAACTCACGCATGCTTATTTACTATTCCAGGAACAGCATTTCCCGGGAAGACCATGCTTCTGAATTCCAGATCGAGCCCTAGTTCCTGCACCCTAGACACTCATGTCGATTTGAGATAATTGGATAGGTGGAAGAAATATAGTATGATGACCCAGACAATATAGTATGTCCACTCAATTAGAAGTCAAGATAAAGCTATTACTGTATTGCTTTGATAAATATCCAATCCTCTCAGATCTACAGGAGTGCCTAGGGAGTAGAGTGTTGGGCTAGTGAATAGTTGTTGGGCTAGGGAGTAGGGTGTTGGGCTAGTGAATAGTTGTTGGGCTAGGGAGTAGGGTGTTGGGCTCGTGAATAGTTGTTGGGCTCGGGAGTGGGGTGTTGGTGTTGGCCTAGGGAGCAGAGTGTTGGGCTAGTGAGTAGGATGTTGGGCTAGGGAGTAGGGTTTTGGGCTAGGGAGTAGGGTGTTGGGCTAGTGAGTAGGATGTTGGGCTAGGGAGTAGGGTGTTGGGTTAGGGAGTGGGGTGTTGGGCTGTAGAGTGTTTAGCTAGGGAGTAGGGTTTTGGGCTAGGGAGTAGGGTTTTGGGCTAGGGAGTATGGAGTAGGGTGTTGGGATAGGGAGTAGGGTGTTGGTCTAGAGAGTAGGGTGTTGGGCTAGGGAATAGGGTGTTGGGCTTGGGAGTAGAATGTTGAGCTAGGGATTAGGGTGTTGGGCTTGGGAGAGGGGAGTTGGGCTAGGAAGTAAGGTGTTGGGCTAGGGAGAAGGGAGAAGGGAGTTGGGCTATGGAGAAGGGAGTTGGGCTAGGGAGTTGGGCTAGGGTGTTGGGCTTGGGAGTAGGGTGTTGGTCTAGAGAGTAGGGTATTGGGCTAGGGAGTAGGGTTTTGGGCTATGGAGTAGGGTTTTGGGCTAGGGAGTAGGGTGTTAGGCTAGGGAGTAGGGTGTTGGGCTTGGGAGTAGAATGTTGAGCTAGGGATTAGGGTGTTGGGCTTGGGAGAGGGGAGTTGGGCTAGGAAGTAAGGTGTTGGGCTAGGGAGAAGGGAGAAGGGAGTTGGGCTATGGAGAAGGGAGTTGGGCTAGGGAGTTGGGCTAGGGTGTTGGGCTTGGGAGTAGGGTGTTGGTCTAGAGAGTAGGGTATTGGGCTAGGGAGTAGGGTTTTGGGCTATGGAGTAGGGTTTTGGGCTAGGGAGTAGGGTGTTGGGCTTGGGAGTAGAATGTTGAGCTAGGGATTAGGGTCTTGGAGTTGGGAGTAGGGTGTTGGGTTAGGGAGTAGGGTTTTGGGCTATGGAGTAGGGTTTTGGGCTAGGGAGTAGGGTGTTGGGCTAGGGAGTAGGGTTTTGGGCTAGGGAGTAGGGTTTTGGGTTAGGGATGTGGTTGTTGTACTAGGGAGTAGGGTGTTGGGCTAGAGAGTAGGGTGTTGAGCTAGGGAGTAGGGTATTTGGCTAGGGAGTAGGGTGTGTGGCTAGGGAGTAGGGTGTTGGTCTAAAGAGTAGGGTGTTGGGCTAGGGAATAGGGTTTTGGGCTAGGGAGTAGGTTGTTGGGCTAGGGAGTAGGTGTTGGGCGTAGGAGTAAGTTGCTGTGTAGGGAGTAGGGTGTTGGGCTAGAGAGTAGGGTGTTGGGCTAGGGAGTAGGGTGTTGGGCTTGGGAGTAAAATGTTGAGCTAGGGATTAGGGTGTTAGGCTTTGTAGTAGGGTGTTGGACTCAGGAATAGGGTGTTGGACTCAGGAATAGGGTGTTGGGTTAGGGAGTAGGGTGTTGGGCTAGGGAATAGGGTTTTGGGCTAGGGAGTAGGTTGTTGGGCTAGGGAGTAGGTGTTGGGCGTAGGAGTAAGTTGCTGCGTAGGGAGTAGGGTGTTGGGCTAGAGAGTAGGGTGTTGGGCTAGGGAGTAGGGTGTTGGGCTTGGGAGTAAAATGTTGAGCTAGGGATTAGGGTGTTAGGCTTTGTAGTAGGGTGTTGGACTCAGGAATAGGGTGTTGGACTCAGGAATAGGGTGTTGGGTTAGGGAGTAGGGTGTTGGTGTTGGGCTAGGGAGCAGAGTGTTGGACTAGTGAGTAGGGTGTTGGGCTAGGGAGCAGAGTGTTGGGCTTGTGAGTAGGGTGTTGGGCTAGGGAGTAGGGTGTTGGGCTAGGGAGTAGGGTTTTGGGCTAGGGAGTAGGGTTTTGGGCTAGGGAGTAGGGTTTTGGGCTAGGGAGTATGGAGTAGGGTGTTGGGCTAGGGAGTAGGGTGTTGGTCTAAAGAGTAGGGTGTTGGGCTAGGGAATAGGGTGTTGAGCTTGGGAGTAGAATGTTGAGCTAGGGATTAGAGTGTTGGGCTTGGGAGAAGGGAGTTGGGCTATGGAGAAGGGAGTTGGGCTAGGGAGAAGGGTGTTGGGTGTTGGGCTAGGGAGTTGGGCTAGGGTGTTGGGCTTGGGAGTAGGGTGTTGGTCTAGAGAGTAGGGTATTGGGCTAGGGAATAGGGTGTTGGGCTTGGGAGTAAAATGTTGAGCTAGGGATTAGGGTCTTGGAGTTGGGAGTAGGGTGTTGGACTAGGGAATAGGGTGTTGGGTTAGGGAGTAGGGTTTTGGGCTATGGAGTAGGGTTTTGGGCTAGGGAGTAGGGTGTTGGGCTAGGGAATAGGGTTTTTGGCTAGGGAGTAGGGTTTTGGGTTAGGGATGTGGTTGTGGTTGTTGTGCTAGGGAGTAGGGTGTTGGGTTAGAGAGTAGGGTGTTGGGCTAGGGAATAGGGTTTTGGGCTAGGGAGTAGGTTGTTGGGCTAGGGAGTAGGTGTTGGGCGTAGGAGTAAGTTGCTGGGCTGAGAGTAAGGTGTTGGGCGTAGGGAGTAGGGTGTTGGGCTAGAGAATAGGGTGTTGGGCGTAGGTAGTAGGGTGTTGGGATAGAGAGTAGGGAGTAGCGTGTTGGGCTAGGGAGTAGGGTGTTGGGCTAGAGAGTAAGGTGTTGGGCTAGGGAGTAGGGTTTTGGCCCAGGGAGTAGGGTTTTGGGGCAGGGAGTAGGGAGTAGGGTTTTGGGCTAGGGAGTAGGGTGTTGGGCTAGGGAGTAGGGTGTTGGACTAGAGAGTAGGGTGTTGGGCTAGGGAGTAGGGTTTTGGCCCAGGGAGTAGGGTTTTGGGCTAGGGAGTAGGGTGTTGGTCTAAAGAGTAGGGTGTTGGCCTAGGGAATAGTGTGTTGGGCTAGGGAGTAGGGTTTTGGGCTAGGGAGTAGGTGTTGGGCATAGGAGTAAGTTGCTTGGCTGAGAGTAAGGTGTTGGGTGTAGGGAGTAGGGTGTTGGGCTAGAGAAAGGGTGTTGGGCGTAGGTAGTAGGGTGTTGGGCTAGAGAGTAGGGTGTTCGGCTTGGGAGTAGAATTTTGAGCTAGGGATATTGGGCTTGGAAGAAGGGAGTTGGGCGTGAGGGAGTTGGGCGTGAGTTGGGCAAGAAGTAATTTGTTGGGCTAGGGAGAAGGGAGTTGGGCTATGGAGAAGGGTGTTGGGTGTTGGGCTAGGGAGAAGGGAGTTGGGCTAGGGAGTAGGGTGTTGGGCTAGGGAGTAGGGTGTTGGGCTAGAGAGAAGGGAGTTGGGTGTTGGGCTAGGGAGAAGGAAGTTGGGCTAGGGAGTAGGGTGTTGTGCTTGGGAGAAGGGAGTTGGGCTAGGGGGTAGGGTATTGGGTGTTGGGCTAGGGAGTTGGGCTAGGGGGTAGGGTATTGGGTGTTAGGCTAGGGAGAAGGGAGTTGGGTTAGAGAGAAGGGAGTTGGGCTAGGGAGAACGGAGCTGGGCTAGGAAGTAAGGCATTGGGCTTGAGAGAAGGGAGTTGGGCTAGGGAGTAGAGTGTCGGGTGTTGGGCTGGGGAGTAGGGTGTTGGGTGTTGGGCTAGGGAGTAGGGTGTTGGGCTAGGGAGAAGGGAGTTGTGCTAGGAAATAAGGTGTTGGGCTAGGGAGTAGGGTGTTGGGCTAGGGAGTAGGGTGTTGGGTGTTGGGCTAGGGAGAAGGGAGTTGGGCTAGGGAGTAGGGTGTCAGGCTAGGGAGTAAGGTGTTGGGCTAGGGAGAAGGGAGTTGGGCTAGGGAGTAAGGTGTTGGGCTAGGGAAAAGGGTGTTTGGCTAGGGAGTAAGGTGTTGGGCTAGGGAGTAGGGTGTTGGGCTCGGAAGTAAGGTGTTGGGTGTTGGGCTCGGGAGTAAGCTGTTTGGTGTTGGGCTAGGGAGTAGTTTCTTTGACATAAAATCATTGTAGAGCCATCACTTTCATGTTCAAGGGCTATAAAAATCCAGTCTTAAAAAATAAGTTCCCATCTTAGTGTGATCAGGAAACTTTCTCTAGGGCCTCTAGTGGTTAAGGGCGCTGTACTGCAGTGCCAACTGTGCCACCAGAGACCCTGGGTTCGCGCCCAGGCTCTATCGTAACCGGCCGTGACCGGGAGGTCCGTGGGGCGACGCACAATTGGCCTAGCGTCGTCCGGGTTAGGGAGAGCTTGGCCGGTAGGGATGTCCTTGTCTCATCGCGCACCAGCGACTCCTGTGGCGGGCCGGGCGCAGTGCGAGCTAACCAAGGTTGCCAGGTGCACAGTGTTTCCTCCGACACATTGGTGCGGCTGGCTTCCGGGTTGGATGCGCGCTTTGTTAAGAAGCAGAGCGGCTTGGTTGGGTTGTGTATCAGAGGACGCATGACTTTCAACCTTCGTCTCTCCGGAGCCCGTACGGGAGTTGTAGCGATGAGACAAGATATTAGCTACTAAAACAATTGGATACCACGAAATTGGGGAGAAAAAGGGGTAAAATTCAAAATATATATATATTTTTTAAATGAAACTTTCTCTATTATTAGGGAACCAGTATTTTCTTTACACATACAAGTAACTGCCAAAACATAGGAAACACTTGAGTAAATGAGGGATACAAAGTATATTGAAAGCAGGTGCTTCCACACTGGTGTGGTTCCTGAGTTAATTAAGCAATTAACATCCCATCATGCTTCGGGTCATGTATAAATATTCCCAGTTGCCCATTATTTTGGCTACCATGACTAGAAGAAGAGATCTCAGTGACTTTGAAAGAGGAGTCTCAAAGGAGCATAGGGGGTTTAAAAGGGCAGTGCAGTCAAAGAAAGTGTTTTTTTTAAGTGACATTTATACACTATGAGGTCGGAATCACACTGTGGAATTGTGAAAATGATGATAAGGCCCTTTTTGTAAAAAAAAATGCCTTGAATTTCAGCCTGTTCAGGTAGGATAGAGTTTTTGGCAATCTGATCTGACTATTCTACACATTTAGCCATAGGGTTGAGGCAAATGTTTGCAGTTTTTAATATGATAACTGATGATCTATGGGCTCCACCCTGATTGGTAATTTGACCATGCTTACTTCAAGTTTAGATAGCTGGCCGCTTGTTTTCTAGACAATCCTATCTGCCAATCAGGGCTGTATATGTAAATATATTAACATTTGTATAAACACACGTTCAGACTGAGCATTTCAAATGGTAAAAGGAGGCTCACGGAAATAAATGCTAAAAAAAATATTTAAAAATATATCGTTATTTTCATGAAATTACTGATTTATTCCATTAAATGTCTTGATTAAAAAGCCTGCATGGGGGCTTTAAAGGGTGTGTGTGTATGTTTTGTTGTGCGTGTTTGTCTCAGTCACCAGATCTCAACCCAACTGAACACTTGGCAGAATGGTGTCGCATCCCTCCAATAGTTCCAGACACATGTAGAATCTATGCCAAGGCTCATTTAAGCTGTTCTGGCTCAGCACCCTATTAAGGTGCTTTATGTTGGTGTTTCCTTTATTTTGGCAGTTAACTGTATCTTTCCTTTAAATAGATAAAGGGATAAAAGAGATGGTGTTTTGGTGATTATGAAGCTATCGGGCGAGGGACTATTTCTCTATTTTTTGGGTTTGTGATTTTCATCTAAAAACAAGGGTAATTGAAAAAGGGAGAGCATGAGGTACTAAGTGATACTGCACAGAGCACCAAGGGTAAATGCTGGGGGTGAACCAACTCACCCTCTCTGTCTGTCTGTCATTCTCCCTCCCTCCCTCCCTCCCTCCCTCCCTCCCTCCCTCCCTCCCTCCCTCCCTCCGTCCGTCCGTCCGTCCGTTTGTCTGTTTGTCTGTCTGTCTGTCTCTCTCTCTCTCTGTCTCACAATCTCTCTGATTGGCTGTCTGTCTCTCCCTCCCTCTCTCTGCCTCTGTCTCTCTCTCTCTCTCTGTCTCTCAATTCAATTCAAGGGGCTTTATTAACATGGGAAACGTGTTAACATTGCCAAAGCAAGTGAGGTAGATAATATACAAAAGTGAACTAAACAATAAAAATTTACAGTAAACATTACATATACAGAAGTTTCAAAACAATAAAGACATTACAAATGTCATATTATATATATATATATATATACAGTGTTACAATATATATATATACAGTGTAACAATGTCCAAATGGTTAAAGCATACAAGGGAAAATAAATAAGCATAAATATGGGTTGTATTTACAATGGTGTTTGTTCTTCACTGGTTGCCCTTTTCTTGTGGCAACAGGTCACAAATATTGCTGCTGTGATGGCACACTGTGGAATTTCACCCAGTAGATATGGGAGTTTATCAAAATTGGATTTGTTTTCGAATTCTTTGTGGATCTGTGTAATCTGAGGGAAATATGTATCTCTAATATGATCATACATTGGGCAGGAAGTTAGGAAGTGCAGCTCAGTTTCCACCTCATGTTGTGGGCAGTGTGCACATAGCCTGTCTTCTCTTGAGAGCCATGTCTACCTACGGCGGACTTTCTCAATAGCAAGGCTATGCTCACTGAGTCTGTACATAGTCAAAGCTTTCTTTAAGTTTGGGTCAGTCACAGTGGTCAGGTATTCTGCCACTGTGTACTCTCTGTTTAGGGCCAAATAGCATTCTAGTTTGCTCTGTTTTTTTGTTAATTCTTTCCAATGTGTCAAGTAATTATCTTTTTGTTTTCTCATTATTTGGTTGGGTCTAATTGTGCTGCTGTCCTGGGGCTCTGTGGGGTGTGTTTGTGTTTGTGAACAGAGCCCCAGGACCAGCTTGCTTAGGGGACTCTTCCCCAGGTTAATCTCTCTGTAGGTGATGGCTTTGTTATGGAAGGTTTGGGAATCGCTTCCTTTTAGGTGGTTGTAGAGTTTAACGGCTCTTTTCTGGATTTTGATAATTAGTGGGTATCGGCCTAATTCTGCTCTGCATGCATTATTTGGTGTTCTACGTTGTACACAGAGGATATGCAGAGTCTCAATTTGGTGTTTGTCCCATTCTGTGAAGTCTTGGAAGTGAAATTGTGTGAAGTCCTCTCTCTCCCTGTCTCTCTCTCTCTGTCTCTCACACACACACACACACACACACACACACACACACACACAGAGGGAGAGAGAGAGAGAGGGGATCAAGCACTGAAGCCCAAAGCTCATTACCTCTTCTGCCAGGGCTTTGTTAAACCAGACGAGATGAGATCTGCAGACACTCATTTAGAAGGCACACCAGGGGTATTGGGCTTTGACCATGGCCAGGAGAAAAATAGGCCTCTAGCTACCACAAACAGGGGAATACAGGAGGGGACTTTAGATCACGACTCCAATAAAAGATTAAAAACAATATTTAACCACACTTCTACAGATCATCAATGGAGCAAAAAGGGCTACACACTACCCCCTACCCCATACACACTACCTCCCATTTCAAGATGGCGCCGAAAGACAGCATCTCTGCTTCTAGCTCCTAAGCAGCTTTGCAGTATTTTGTTTTTGTATGTTATTTCTTACATTTTTATCTCGATAATGTTTTTTGTGTTATTACATACAGCCGGAAAGAAATGTTGGGTATCAGAGTGGCGGTAACTTGAACAGGAATACGACTTTACTGAATTGGGTCATTTATTTGTACCCCCCAGGGCAATTTAACTTTCCCAGAGGCTGCTCCAAGATGCCGCCAGCAGGGTAGAGGTATTCGGAGTGGACTTCTAGTTCGGCTCAGGAGGCGTGCACACCATCCACCGCTTCCGAGTATATTACTCACTAATGTTCAGTCTCTGGACAATAAAGTAGATGAGCTCAGGGCGAGGATCTCCTTCAAGAGAGACATCCGTGACTTTACCATACTCTGTTTTCAAATCAAATCAAATCAAATGTATTTATATAGCCCTTCGTACATCAGCTGATACCTCAAAGTGCTGTACAGAAACCCAGCTTAAAACCCCAAACAGCAAGCAATGCAGGTGTAGAAGCACGGTGGCTAGGAAAAACTCCCTAGAAAGGCCAAAACCTAGGAAGAAACCTAGAGAGGAAACAGGCTATGAGGGGTGGCCAGTCCTCTTCTGGCTGTGCCGGGTGGAGATTATAACAGAACATGGCCAAGATGTTCAAATGTTCATAAATGACCAGCATGGTCAAATAATAATAATCACAGTAGTTGTCGAGGGTGCAGCAAGTCAGCACCTCAGGAGTAAATGTCAGTTGGCTTTTCATAGCCAATCATTTAGAGTATCTCTACCACTCCTGCTGTCTCTAGAGAGTTGAAAACAGCAGGTCTGGGACAGGTAGCACGTCCGGTGAACAGGTCAGGATTCCATAGCTGCATGCAGAACAGTTGAAACTGGAGCAGCAGCACGGCCAGGTGGACTGAGGACAGCAAGGAGTCATCATGCCAGGTAGTCCTGAGGCATGGTCCTAGGGCTCAGGTCCTCCGAGAGAAAGAGAGAATTAGAGAGAGCATACTTATTCACACAGGACACCGGATAAGACTCCCATTTGGAGTCAGTGTCACTGTGAAAGAAAATGTTCAGTTAGAATAGTTTCACATATGAGCCCTGTATCAACAGGTATAATACACAGATATATATAGAGAGTTGAAGGTTGAATATATTAGGTTGAATATATTATTATATTATTATTACCTGCTAGATCTACTGTCTCTTTTATATTATGACATTTCAGCTAGATCTACTGTCTCTATTATATTATGACAGACCAGCTAGATCTACTGTATTTATTATATTACAACAGACCAGCTGTATCTACTGTCTCCATTTCAATTTGGCCATTGATGTGGTCTAGCCCTCTCCTCAACAGCCTCAAATAGGCTATTTCATGTGGGTTGGAGTTTGTGATTATGTTACGTCTGTGCTGGTTAATTTATTTAATTTTTTATGGGGCTCTATGCTCAGATAATCGCATCGTATTATTTCGCAGTAAATCCTTTTTTAAATCTGACAACGCAGTTGGATTAGCAAGATTCTAGGCTTTCGATACATGTGAGACACTTGTATTTTCATGAATGTTTAATATGACTATTTATGTAGCGATCACCGTATGTTGTGGAATTTCAGCCCGCTAGTGGGTTCCGTACGCAGAGAGGTTAAAACCTGCCCAAAACAGAAACCGTGGATAGATGGCGGCATTCGCGCAAAACTGAAAGCGGGAACCACCGCATTTAACCATGGCAAGGTGACTGGGAATATGGTTGAATACAAACAGTGTAGTTATTCCCTCCGTAAGGCAATCAAACAGGCAAAACATCAGTACAGAGACAAAGTGGAGTCGCAATTCAACAGCTCAGACACGAGACGTATGTGGCAGGGTCTACAGACAATCACGGATTACAAAGGGTAACTGAACTCAATGACTATCACCCCATAGCACTCACTTCTGTCATCATGCTTTGAGAGGCTAGTTAATTAAGGATCATGTCACCTCTGCCTTACCTGACACCATTGACCCACTTCAATACATACCAGCCCAATAGATCCACAGACGATGCAATTTCCATCTCAATACACTGCTCTATCCCATCTGGACAAGAGGAATACCTATGTAAGAATGCTGTTCATTGACTACAGCTCATTCTTCAAAAGCATAGTACCCTCCAAGCTCATTAAGCTTGGGGCCCTGGGTCTGAACCCTGCCCTGTGCAACTGTGTCCTGGACTTCCTGACGGGCCGCCCCTAGGTGGTGAAGGTATAAAACAACACCTCCACTTCGCTGATCCTCAACACTGGGTCCCCACAAGGGTGAGTGCTGAGCCTCCAACTCAATCAAGTTTGCAGACGACACAACAGTAGTAGGCCTGATTACCAACAATGACACCACAGCCTACAGGGAGGAATTGAGGGACCTGGCAGTGTGATGCCAGGAAAAGAACCTCTCCCTCAACGTCAACAAAACAAAGGAGCTGATTGTAGACTTCAGGAATCAACAGAGGGAGCACGTCCTTATCCACATCTACGGGACCGCAGTGGAGAAAGTGAAAAGCTTCAAGTTCCTCGGTGTACACATCCCTGACAATCTGAAATGGTCCATCCACACAGACAGTGTGGAGAAGAAGGCGCAAAAGCACCTCTTCAACCTCAGGAGGCTGAAGAAATTTGGCTTGGCCCCTAAGACCCTCACAAACTTGTATAGATGCACAATTGAGAGCATCCTGTCGGGCTGTATCACGGCCTGGTACGGCAACTGCACCGCCCGCAACCGTAGGGCTCTCCAAAGGGTGGTGCGGTCTGCCCAATGCATCACCGGGGGCACATTGCCTGCCCTCCATGACACCTACAGCACCCGATGTTACAGGAAGGCCAAAAAGATCATCAAGGACATCAACCACCCGAGCCACGGCCTGTTCACCTTGGTGCCATCCAGAAGGCGAGGTCAGTACAGCTGGGACAGAGAGACTGAAAAACAGATTCTATCTCAAGACCATCAGACTATTAAATAGCCATCATTAGCTGGCTACCACCCGGTTACTCAACCCTGCACCTTAGAGTTTGCTGCTGTATATACATAGACATGAAACCACTGGTCATTTTAATCATTTTTACATACTGCTTTACTCGTTTCATATGTATATACTGTATTCTATTCTACTGTATTTTAGTCAATGCCAATCCGACATTTCTCTTCGTAATATTGATATATTTCTTTATTCCATTGTTTGACTTTAGATTTGTGTGTATTGTTGTGAATTGTTAAATACTACTGCACTATTGGAGCTAGGAACACAAGTATTTCACTAGACCCGCAGTAACATTTGCTAAATATGTGTGTGACCAATACAATTTGATTTGATTTGATTTATACACTACCCCCAATACACTATGCAAAATACAAGACAAAGAAGTTTAAACACTTCCAGCAGAGAGGGCTACACACTACCCCCAATACACTACCTCCAATATAAGACAATGAAGTTTAAACACTTCTACAGAGCAGAGGGGATTGTAAAAACGGATATGACAATAACACATACTACTCAATACAAAACAATACAAGTGAAGGTGGTTTATGCACACTTGTACTGATCAGAGATGGGGTACATACTAACCCAATTACAAGACAATTAGATTTACACAGACATCCAAAGAGCAGAAAGGATTACACACGACTCCAATACAAGACAGGAAGGTTTAAACATGCTTCAACAGTAGACCACAAAGGGGTTTACACTACCCCAAGGCAGGACAGGGCGGTGTAAACACACTACTATAGAGCTGAGTATCCTGACAGCACTACAAGCCCAGTGTGACTGGACATTCTCACTCAGCCTCACCACTGCTTTTAACAGCAGGCCAGGAAACTGTTTAGATCTTTGCTTAAAAGTCTAGCGGAAAAAGTTTATGCACTCTCAAGAATGTCCACATTTGGTTTCCTCAGAGACGAGAGGGAGAGGTAGAGACAGAGGTAGAGAACGAGAAACAAGTTGCTAAACGTTTTTGCTAGGCCTCAGAATGGTAGGTTAAGGGTTACGTTTCGAAATCTGAAAATGTACAGGGATGAAGTGAGGAATAGAAACTGATTTCAAAAGAGAAAGAAGAGGGACAGACAGAGAAAAGAGAGAGATGTGACAGAGGAAAGAGAGAGATGTAACAGAGGAAAGAGAGAGATGTAACAGAGGAAAGAGAGAGGTGACAGAGGGAAGAGAGAGATGTGACAGAGGGAAGAGAGAGATGTGACAGAGGAAAGAGAGAGATGTGACAGAGGAAAGAGAGATGTGACAGAGGAAAGAGAGAGATGTGACAGAGAAGAGAGAGAGATGTGACAGAGAAAAGAGAGAGATGTGACAGAGGAAAGAGAGAGATGTGACAGAGGAAAGAGAGAGATGTGACAGAGGAAAGAGAGAGATGTGACAGAAGAAAGAGAGAGATGTGACAGAGGAAAGAGAGAGATGTGACAGAGAAAAGAGAGAGATGTGACAGAGGAAAGAGAGAGATGTGACAGAGGGAAGAGAGAGATGTGACAGAGGAAAGAGAGAGATGTGACAGAGGAAAGAGAGAGATGTGACAGAGGAAAGAGAGAGATGTGACAGAGGAAAGAGAGAGATGTGACAGAGGAAAGAGAGAGATGTGTGTTGTGTCTGAATTTCAGTTCATTACATCATGTGAACAGACATCGGCCTAAACCCGGGTTGGGGGACACCTCCCCTGCAGCACCCCTGAGTGGGGTCTCACCTCCCCTGCGGTGCCCCTGAGTGGGGGTTCACCTCCTCTTGCTGTAAATTTCAGCCCACTGCCAGCCGGAAGGTTGGGACAGGATTAGAATGGGATTATGAACAAGGACAGACCCAAGACTAACATAGGCCAATTTTGCCAGAGACACACCTACAGTATGTAACATTACAAACAATAGTACACAAGTATAAACACCATGGGACCATGCAGCCGTCATTCTGCTCAGGAAGGAGACGCGTTATGTCTCCTAGAGATGAATGTACTTTGGTGAGAAAAGTGCAACACAATCCCAGAACAACAGCAAAGGACGTTGTGAAGATGCTGGAGGAAATAGGTATAAAAGTTTTCTAGAGAAATGTCCTCTGTTCTGATGAAACAAAGATGGAACTGGTTGGCCATAATGACCATAGTTATGTTTGGAGGAAAAAGGGGGATGGTTGCAAGCTGAAGAACACCATGCCAATCGTGAAGCACGGGGGTGGCAGCATCATGTTGCGTGGTGCTTTGCTTCAGGAGGGACTGGTGAACTTCACAAAATAGATGGCATCATGAGGCAGAAAAATGATGTGGAAATATCATTACACCAGTCAGAAAGTTAAAGCTTGGTCACAAATGGGTCTTCCAAATGGACAATGACCCCAAGCGTACTTCCAAAGTTGTGGCAAAATGGCTTAAGGACAACAAAGTCAAGATATTGGAGTGGCCATCACAAAGCCCTGACATCAATCCTATAGAACATTTGTGGGCAGAACTGAAAAAGCATATTTGCATCTTCCCAGTAGCAATCTAATTGTATTTGAAATTACCACTGTAGCTGGCCTTTACCAAAGTCTTCAGGCGGTAACCCTTCCTTCCTGCTAGAGTCGTGTCAATGTCAAGGCACAACATAAAAAGATTCAAAACCTTTTGCAACAGTGGTGCAGTGGTCTAAGGCACTACATTACAGTGCTAGCTGTGCCACTAGAGATTCAGGGTTCAAGTCCAGGCTCTGTCGCAGCCGGCCACGACCGGGAGACCTTGGGGTGGCACACAATTAGCCCAGCGTCGTCCGGGTTAGGGGAGGGTTTGGCCGGCAGGGATGTCCTTGTCCCATTGCGCACTAGCGACTCCTGTGGTGGGACGGGTGCAGTGCATGCTGACACAGTCGCCAGGTGTTTCCTCTGACACATTGGTGCAGCTGACTTCTGGGTTAAGTGGGAATTGTGTCAAGAAACAGTGCGACTCGGTTGGGTTGTGTTTCAGAGGACGCACGGCTCTCGACCTTCGTCTCTCCAGGGTCCGTATGAGAGTTGCAGTGATGAGACAAGACTGTAACTACCAATTGGATACCATGAAATTGAGGAGAAAATGGGGTAAATTAATTAATTAATTAAACCTACTGGAACAGAACAAAAATGAACATTTCTCATTGGTCAAGTTAAGGTAGTTGTCTTCCTGTTTCATTCCATTTTATTCCATTTAGTGCCTAATAAACATGACCCAGAGTGGAGGGTTTGTGATTGGACTAGAAACGCCAGTTTGATTACTGTTATTAAGGATTCAAATCAGAGACCTGTAATTAGCCAACATGGCTTCCTTTGTGTGCTGATTAGCACCAGAGAGGTCTGCATTAAGTACAAATGGGGTGAAAAGGCCACTCAGGGTCTGTAATGCACTATGTAGGTAATAGAGTGCCATTTTTTATGGACTCAGTGATGAGGCAAAAGAAATGAGCGATGTTGTTAAGGTATACAGATGTACAATCCTAATTTGAGCCAGTTTGCTACTACAGGAAATAATAATGTAGGGGTTGATACATTTTTCGTTAGGGCAATTCTCAGCAACAAGAGTGTGATCAAATTAAGATCCTATATCTGTATTATTCTAGTGATTTCCACAATGCAGCTTTCTACTGCAATAAAATAATTTAGGAGGTAGAGAATAAAGAGGTGTGGCTTGTGGAGTCGTGAGTCATTTGCAGTCCAAATCCATTGCAGCTCAACTATAATAACCTAGGTGCCTACAGAGCAAAAGAGGGATTATTGGTTCAATGTAATGGTTACTGCTATATCCTCGAAACTTGAAATATTCTACAAGATACATATTCTTAGAAACAGGTCTGCAACCGTTTTTAAACCTCTCGCGACCCCAATTTGGATCCTAAACCACGACTTCAGAATTGCTGCCTATGACTAATGCATCATCAGCACTTGAGTGCAAGACTGGTATTATTAGTAAGTGTCTGGGGCTCCCTTTTCCAGTCTATTACAGGAAAACTGACATTAACCTAAGGCACATACTCCAAGACTTGAGAATCACTGCCTCAGACTTAAATGACAGCCTATTTCATATAGTGCCCTGTGGGCCCTGGTGAAAATAATGCCTCATATATTTATATCACAGTAACTATGCGGCATAGTGTGTTACTGATGGTAGGCTTTGTTACTTTGGTCCCAGCTCTCTGCAGGTCATTCACTAGGTCCCCCTGTGTGGTTCTGGGATTTTTGCTCATTTTGTGATCATTTTGACCCCACTGGGTGGGATCTTGTGTGGAGCCCCAGATCGAGGGAGAGTATCAGTGGTCTTGTATGTCTTCCATTTCCTAATAATTGCTCCCACAGTTGATTTCTTCAAACCAAGCTGCTTACCTATTGCAGATTCAGTCTTCCCAGCCTGGTGCAGGTCTACAATTTTGTTTCTGGTGTCCTTTGACACCTCTTTGGTCTTGGCCATAGTGGAGTTTGGAGTGTGACTGTTTGAGGTTGTGGACAGGTGTCTTTTATACTGATAACAAGTTCAAACAGGTGCCATTAATACAGATACCAAGTGGAGGACAGAGGAGCCTCTTAAAGAAGAAGTTACAGGTCTGCGAGAGCCAGAAATCTTGCTTGTTTGTAGGTGACCAAATACTTATTTTCCACCATAATTTGCAAATAAATTCATTAAAAATCCTACAATGTGATTTTCTGGATTTTTTTTTCTCATTTTGTCTGTCATAGTTGAAGTGTACCTATGATGAACATTACAGGCCTCTCTCATCTTTTTAAGTGGGAGAACTTGCACAATTGGTGGCTGACTAAATACTTTTTTGGCCCACTGAATATCACAATAACCATAATGGTCATATATTTACATCACAGTAACTATGATGGTCATATATTTATATCACAATAACCATGATGGTCATATATTTATATCACAATAACCACGATGGTCATATATTTACATCACAGTAATTATGATGGTCATATATTTATAGCACAATTACCGTGATGGTCATATATTTACATCACAGTAACTATGATGGTCATATATTTACATCACAGTAACTATGATGGTCATATATTTACATCACAGTAACTATGATGGTCATATATTTACATCACAGTAACTATGATGGTCATATATTTATATCACAGTAACTATGATGGTCATATATTTACATCACAGTAACTATGATGGTCATATATTTACATCACAGTAACTATGATGGTCATATATTTACATCACAGTAACTATGATGGTCATATATTTATATCACAGTAACTATGATGGTCATATATTTATATCACAGTAACTATGATGGTCATATATTTATATCCCAGTAACTATGATGGTCATATATTTACATCACAGTACAGTGTGATATAAGGCCTAGCTGCCACAAGGCTGCCTGGTGGTCCCAAAACAATAGAAGAGGGAGGGATGATGGACAGTGAGGTTCTATTGCTGTAGTGTAATGGAGAGGTAGGGTACTTTACAGTAAAACAAGTAATACTCTCCTTTACCCAGTGTTACTGACAGTAACCTATGGGCACCTGTTGTATTCGGCGCATGTGACAAATCAAATTTGATTTGATATGCCATACAAGGTTCTACCAGAGGGCTGGTGGTCCCCATGCAGCAGAAGGGGGGTGGGGAATGGGAAGTGGGGTTGGAGTGGAAGCAAACCCTGAGCCCTAATGAGGCCAGGATGACTGTGGGCAGGGCTGGTAGCTCTGTGATGTCTCTGTGATGTCTCCCATCGTACAAATCCACACATGCGCACACACACACACGGACACACATGCATGAATGCGCGCACACACATATGAATACATGCGCACACAAGCACGCACACAAACACACTCATCTGTGTTGAAGAGGCTCCTTTGAATTCTCCCTATCAGAACACAGAAAATATAGCCTGGTTAAAGATGACTGGAACACAGTAGATATAGCCTGGTTAAAACTGACTGGAACACAGTAGATATAGCCTGGTTAAAACTGACTGGAACACAGTAGATATAGCCTGGTTAAAGCTGACTGGAACACAGTAGCTATAGCCTGGTTAAAACTGACTGGAACACAGTAGATATAGCCTGGTTAAAACTGACTGGAACACAGTAGATATAGCCTGGTTAAAACTGACTGGAACACAGTAGATATAGCCTGGTTAAAGCTGACTGGAACACAGTAGATATAGCCTGGTTAAAGCTGACTGGAACACAGTAGATATAGCCTGGTTAAAACTGACTGGAACACAGTAGATATAGCCTGGTTAAAGCTGACTGGAACACAGTAGCTATAGCCTGGTTAAAACTGACTGGAACACAGTAGATATAGCCTGGTTAAAACTGACTGGAACACAGTAGATATAGCCTGGTTAAAACTGACTGGAACACAGTAGATATAGCCTGGTTAAAGCTGACTGGAACACAGTAGATATAGCCTGGTTAAAGCTGACTGGAACACAGTAGATATAGCCTGGTTAAAGTATCCTGAATGCAGCACTCATTGAATGCAGCACTCATTTAACTAGGCTAGAGAGGATGGATGTCGGAACATTTCAGTGGGCTCATCACCCTATGATGATGTCACAACACCATCAATGCAGAAGAGAACTTAACAGTATTATAGTGCATCACCATCAGCAAATACAGCCAGGGGGACTTAATGATGTGATGTCACACCACCCTCCATACTGTTAGTACAGCCAGGGGGACTAAATGATGTGATGTCACACCACCCTCCATACTGTTAGTACAGCCAGGGGGACTTAATGATGTGATGTCACACCACCTTCCATACTGTTAGTACAGCCAGGGGGACTTAATGATGTGATGTCACACCACCCTCCATACTGTTAGTACAGCCAGGGGGACTTAATGATGTGATGTCACACCACCCTCCATACTGTTAGTACAGCCAGGGGGACTAAATGATGTGATGTCACACCACCCTCCATACTGTTAGTACAGCCAGGGGGACTTAATGATGTGATGTCACACCACCCTCCATACTGTTAGTACAGCCAGGGGGACTTAATGATGTGATGTCACACCACCCTCCATACTGTTAGTACAACCAGGGGGACTTAATGATGTGATGTCACACCACCCTCCATACTGTTAGTACAACCAGGGGGACTTAATGATGTGATGTCACACCACCCTCCATACTGTTAGTACAGCCAGGGGGACTTAATGATGTGATGTCACACCACCCTCCATACTGTTAGTACAGCCAGGGGGACTTAATGATGTGATGTCACACCACCCTCCATACTGTTAGTACAGCCAGGGGGACTAAATGATATGATGTCACACCACCCTCCATACTGTTAGTACAGCCAGGGGGACTTAATGATGTGATGTCACACCACCCTCCATACTGTTAGTACAGCCAGGGGGACTAAATGATGTGATGTCACACCACCCTCCATACTGTTAGTACAGCCAGGGGGACTAAATGATGTGATGTCACACCACCCTCCATACTGTTAGTACAGCCAGGGGGACTAAATGATGTGATGTCACACCACCCTCCATACTGTTAGTACAGCCAGGGGGACTAAATGATGTGATGTCACACCACCCTCCATACTGTTAGTACAGCCAGGGAGACTAAATGATGTGATGTCACACCACCCTCCATACTGTTAGTACAACTAGGGGGACTAAATTATGTGATGTCACACCACCCTCCATACTGTTAGTACAACTAGGGGGACTAAATTATGTGATGTCACACCACCCTCCATACTGTTAGTACAGCCAGGGGGACTAAATTATGTGATGTCACACCACCCTCCATACTGTTAGTACAACCAGGGGGACTAAATGATGTGATGTCACACCACCCTCCATACTGTTAGTACAGCCAGGGGGACTTAATGATATGATGTCACACCACCCTCCATACTGTTAGTACAGCCAGGGGGACTAAATGATATGATGTCACACCACCCTCCATACTGTTAGTACAGCCAGGGGGACTTAATGATGTGATGTCACACCACCCTCCATACTGTTAGTACAGCCAGGGGGACTAAATTATGTGATGTCACACCACCCTCCATACTGTTAGTACAGCCAAGGGGACTAAATTATGTGATGTCACACCACCCTCCATACTGTTAGTACAGCCAGGGGGACTAAATGATGTGATGTCACACCACCCTCCATACTGTTAGTACAACTAGGGGGACTAAATGATGTGATGTCACACCACCCTCCATACTGTTAGTACAGCCAGGGGGACTTAATGATGTGATGTCACACCACCCTCCATACTGTTAGTACAGCCAGGGGGACTTAATGACGTGATGTCACACCACCCTCCATACTGTTAGTACAGCCAGGGGGACTAAATGACGTGATGTCACACCACCCTCCATACTGTTAGTACAGCCAGGGGGACTAAATGATGTGATGTCACACCACCCTCCATACTGTTAGTACAGCCAGGGGGACTAAATGATGTGATGTCACACCACCCTCCATACTGTTAGTACAGCCAGGGGGACTAAATGATGTGATGTCACACCACCCTCCATACTGTTAGTACAGCCAGGGGGACTAAATGATGTGATGTCACACCACCCTCCATACTGTTAGTACAGCCAGGGGGACTTAATGATGTGATGTCACACCACCCTCCATACTGTTAGTACAGCCAGGGGGACTAAATTATGTGATGTCACACCACCCTCCATACTGTTAGTACAGCCAGGGGGACTTAATGATGTGATGTCACACCACCCTCCATACTGTTAGTACAGCCAGGGGGACTAAATGATGTGATGTCACACCACCCTCCATACTGTTAGTACAGCCAGGGGGACTAAATTATGTCATGTCACACCACCCTCCATACTGTTAGTACAACCAGGGGGACTATAAATGATACACAGAACC
The DNA here is from genome assembly GCF_034236695.1 of Oncorhynchus nerka. NCBI lineage: Eukaryota > Metazoa > Chordata > Actinopteri > Salmoniformes > Salmonidae > Oncorhynchus > Oncorhynchus nerka. The sequence continues at coordinate 18,842,548 of NC_088405.1, forward strand.
ATTAGTATCTGTAATTGAAACTAATGAGGCGATAAGAATAAGATATTTCACAAGGCGAGGATAGTAGTACAGTGACAATGGAGACTAAATGTGCATCCCAAATGGCACCTTATTCCCTACATAGTGCACAAGGGCCAAAAGTAGCACACTATACAGGGAATAGGGTGCCATTTGGGATGCAGCCTAAAAAAGCCATTCACATTTCAGGGCTAAACTTTTATAAAATCCCCAAATGCTTGCAGACAAAATAATAAATCACTTTAAAGGCCTTAAATTGTCCCACAATCTGGGAGGCAGCGCAGTTAATCGTTGCCTTGTGCTGAATGTTCGCTGTGGACTTAATTATTAAACAGCACAATCATACCTGGAGTTGATCTAAATCTGGAACAGTAGTGAAACGGTGTGTGTGTGAGATAAATCACTTCAGACCCACTCAGCACCAATAAAACACATGTATGATTTAAAGCTATTGATCTCATGTTAATGAAATGCATTGCAGTTCCCCACCTGGACTGGATGGTTGCCATGCAAGCCTGTATTCCACTGGAAGCTGTAGGTAAGACTGGATATGCCATATACAAATGGTAAGCTAGCTCAAGATTCGACTTGATACTGTGTTGCATTGCGTCTGTGCAACAATAACAGTGGATATAAAACTCATTATTTAGGCTATACCTTTCTACCGTTTTTACAGTACTACAAGCTGTCTTTTGCCCAGTAGGCATACGAGGCAGATCATAGTCTAGTATATGGGTAAAGCAATGGAACTGTTCTCTCTGAGCTACAGGTCTAAATCATTCTGCTTTTCTCTTCTTTTGTTCTTTCCCCCCTCTCTCCTTCTCTGTTATGGTCCCACTGTGTTACTCCAGAGGCTTATTTGGACAGTCTGGGTTCCTTGCTTCACAGTTGATAGAAGAGTGGGAGTAGGGGAGTAAAATGGAAAGAGAGTGCGAGAAGGAAGGGGGAGAGAGAATGGGAGATAGGGGGAGGGAGAGAGAGAATGGAAGCGAGAGAGAAGGGAAGAGAGGGGGAGGGAGGGAGAGAGAGAAGGAAATAGAGGGGGTGGAGAGAGAGAGAAGGGTAGAGAGGGGAGGGAGAGAGAGAAGGAAATAGAGGGGGTGGAGAGAGAGAAGGGTAGAGAGGGGGAGGGAGAGAGCGAGATAAGGGAAGAGGGGGTAGAAAAAAAGGAGGGCGAGAGAGGGGTAAAAAATGGGGTAGAGAGAAGGAGGGAGAGGGAATGGAAGAGGGGAGGGAGAGAGAGTGGTCGAGAAGGCAGGAGAGAGAGAGAAGGGAAGAGAGGGAGGTAGAGAGAGAGGTGTAGAGAGAAGGCAGGAGAGAGAGAAGGGAAGAGAGGGAGGTAGAGAGAGAGGTGTAGAGAGAAGGAGGGGAGAGGGAATGGAAGAGGGGGAGGGAGAGAGAGTGGTAGAGAAGGCGGGAGAGAGAGAGAAGGAAAGAGAGGGAGGTAGAGAGAGAGGTGTAGAGAGAAGGCAGGAGAGAGAGAGAAGGGAAGAGAGGGAGGTAGAGAGAGAGGTGTAGAGAGAAGGCAGGAGAGAGAGAGAAGGGAAGAGAGGGAGGTAGAGAGAGAGGTGTATAGAGAAGGCAGGAGAGAGAGAGAAGGGAAGAGAGGGAGGTAGAGAGAGAGGTGTAGAGAGAAGGCAGGAGAAAGAGCAAGAAGGGAAGAGGGGCAGGGGTGGGAGAGAGAAATAGAGATAGACAGAGAGTGGAAAGGCAGAGAGAGAGACAGAAAGAAAGAGAGACAAAGAGAGAGAAGGAGGAGTGTGGGGTCGTTTGGAGAGGGTCTTGGTCTCTGTCTCTTCATCATTACCAGACAAGACAGACTGATTGTTTCCTGTTAAATTGCCCTTCATGTTGCTATTATAGACACGTTCAAGCACCTGCCGCTTGGCGTCATGACAACATCCCACTTAGACCGGTCCAGACGTCAACAAGTACCATTGGTGCGTCCCCCGAGGGTTTTGATTGGCAGGCAGGAGGCACAGGAGAGCTGAGAAATGTCTCCTCATGCATTGTGACGAATGATTACACATTTTTCATCTGTCCAATCTGGCTCATTGGAACGGAACGTGACATGATAGAAACTTAAAAGCCCAGTACAGTCAAAATTGTGATTTTCCTGTGTTTTATATATATTTCCACACTATGAGGTTGGAATAATATTGTGAAATTGTGAAAATGATGGTAATGCCCTTTTCGTGTTGAGCTGTTTGAAAAGATCGCCTGGATTTTCAGCCTGTTTTGGTGGGATGGAGTTCTGGCCTGCCTGGTGACATCAACAGGTGGTAAATTAGTTAATAGACCAATAAGAGTCTCTGCCAATAAGAGCTAGTTTTCAGTTTCTCTCTCTCCACTCAGACCACCCCCAGACAGTCTTAGCCAAATTGTTGCTTGAGAAATTGCTCTTTGCTAAGAAACATTTTTAGTTTATAAAAAAAAAAGTAAAATATTGTAAAATAATCACTGTACAGTTCAATGATATTGAGATAAAAAAAAATGTCTGCATTGGACTGTAAAGAAATAATGAGAGCAAGGATGTGAGATTAACGTTAAAGCAAAACCCTGAAAAGGAAAAAGCATATACAGTAATTGCCATAGGATGGTGTCACTGAAGCACATAGATAGAGAGAGAGATGGATAGAGAGATGGACAGAGAGATGGATAGAGAGAGAGAGATTAAGCCCCTTGAATTGAGAGAGAGAGAGATTAAGCCCCTTGAATTGAATTGAGAGAGAAAGAGAGACAAAGAAACGGGATTCTTCTGTTGAAGGAGAGGCGGACCAAAACGCAGCGTGGTTATTGTGATACATCTTTAATAAAGATGAAAATAGAACAATATACAAAAAAAAAAAAGAAGAAAAACCGAAAACAGCCCTATCTGGTGTAACAAACACAAAGACAGGAACAATCACCCACAAAACCCAACACCAAACAGGCTACCTAAATATGGTTCCCAATAAGAGACAATGACTAACACCTGCCTCTGATTGAGAACCATATCAGGCCAAACATAGAAATAGACAAACTAGACATGTAACATATAATGCCCACTCAGATCACACCCTGACCAAACAAAACATTGAAACATACAAAGCAAACTATGGTCAGGGTGTGACAGTGAGAGTGAGAGACAGAGAGACCACAATAATAATTTTACCCTCTCACCATACAGCGGGTAAATGCAAACATTTCCCGGGACTGCCATAAAACCTGGTGTGCCATCTACCTGGCCCACCACTCCACCCTGGACTTGAACAGCCTTTACGACCAGATCCACCTCTACAAGGCAGCAGTCCCAATTTTTGCCAGGACCCTGAAGGACGTCAACCTCAACTGGAGACCCAGCACCTCACACAAGAGCAACAGACGCCCTGCCGTGACCAGCGAAACACCCTCCCAGACCGGCAAGACCCCCTCCCGAAGGACCTGCACCGAGATAACCCACGCCAAGAGGACCTACACCCAGACCACAGTATCACCTGCCATATCCCCACCCCAACCAGCCGAGACCCCATCAAACAAACCCTGGCCACACCCTACATAAGCCCCCCAGATCAGACCTATGCCCCCCATATGCCCAGGCCGTAAGCAGAGCAACAGTCCCAACCCCCACTAATACACTTGCCCAAGACCCATCCTGCGACCAAAGAAGTATCAGATGCTCAACATGATCTGCTCATACCAACTGTAGTGGTCCGGGCCTAAACCCCTTGAAAACAACACTAGACACTATAGAACGCAAAGCTTTTACTATCTCATCCTGGAATATACAAGGTCTGAGGTCATCTGCCTTTGGCTTAAACATCTGGAAGAAATTGGAAATACAGACATTGTCATCCTACAAGAAACAAATCAAATCAAATGTATTTATATAGCCCTTCGTACATCAGCTGATATCTCAAAGTGCTGTACAGAAACCCAGCCTAAAACCCCAAACAGCAAGCAATGCAGGTGTAGAAGCACGGTGGCTAGGAAAAACTCCCTAGAAAGGCCAAAATCTAGGAAGAAACCTAGAGAGGAACCAGGCTATGTGGGGTGGCCAGTCCTCTTCTGGCTGTGCCGGGTGGAGATTATAACAGAACATGGCCAAGATGTTCAAATGTTCATAAATGACCAGCATGGTCGTATAATAATAAGGCAGAACAGTTGAAACGGGAGCAGCAGCACAGCCAGGTGGACTGGGGACAGCAAGGAGTCATCATGTCAGGTAGTCCTGTAAAATGTTCTTGTTTTGACTCTTTTAATAGAGGGTTAGGTCTGCTCTATATCAAATTAGCCTACCCCCTGAGTCGCTTCCCTATCTCACACCTGGTAGTTTGGTAGATGGGACTACCAGCTCTCTGTAAGCTAGAGGGCAACCAGTGGGTCCTTCTCCTCTATACCATGTTTACCAGGTGTGAGATAGGGAAGTGACTCAGGGGGTAGGCTAATTTGATATAGAGCAGACCTAACCCTCTATTAAAAGAGTCAAAACAAGAACATTTTACATTTGGCTAGAAATGAATGAGTAAATTATCTCAACAGAGAAAATGTACTCATGTGTGCTACCTATATCCCCCAAAATAATCCCCATGCTTTAAATGATGACAGCTTCTCCATCCAACCATTTCCAGGCTCAGGGACATGTACTAGTCTGTGGCTACCTAAATTCCAGAACTGGACAAGAATCTGACACTCTCAGCAACACGGGGACAAATACCTACCTGGAGGTGACAGCATTTCCTCCCACATATGCCCCCCTAGACACAACTAAGACAAAAGAACAAAAACAGGTCACAACTCCAGCAGCTCTGTCACATGCTGGGTCTGTACATAGTCAATGGTAGGCATCGAGGGACTCTTACGGTATGTACACCTACAGCTCATCTCTTGGCAGTAGTACTGTAGATTACTTTAGCACTGACCTAAACCCAGAATCTCTCAGAGCGTTCACAGTCAGCCCACCGACACCCCTATCAGATCACAGCAAAATCATAGTCTACTTGAAGAGAGCAATACTCAATCATGAGGCATCAAAGTCAAAGGAACTGCATAATAAGAAGACATTCTATAGATGGAAGGAAAGTATTGTAGAAGCCTACCAAAACAACAATTAAGCAACAACAAATCCAATCCCTTCGAGACAACTTCCTGGACAAATCGTTTCTCTGTAACAGTGAAAGTGTAAACTTTAGAAAATTAACAAAGATTACAAATGGTTTGATGAAGCATGCAAAAACCGAAGAAAACATTTTAGAAACCTATCCAACCAAAAACATAGAGACAGAAAATACTTATTTTCCACCATAATATGCAAATAAATTCATAAAAAATCCTACAGTGATTTTCTGGATTTTCTGATTTTTCTGGATTTTTTTTTTTCCCCTCCATTTTGTCTGTCATAGTTGAAGTGTACCTATGATGAAAATTACAGGCCTCTCTTATCTTTTTAAGTGAGAGAACTTGCACAATTGGTGGCTGACTAAATACTTTTTTGCACCACTGTATCTATCCAAAACAGACATGTATGGATAAACTACTTCTCCAATATTTTTGCATCTATAGCAAAGAACAAAGAGTAAAAACATATACATGATCAAATACAAATATTAGAATCAACTATTAAAGACTACCTGAACCCACTGAATTCTCCAATTACATTGAATGAACAACAGGACAAAATACAAACCCTCCAACCCAAAAAGGCCTGTGTGGTTGAAGGTATCTAAAATGAAATGATAAAATATACAGACCACAAATTCCAATTGGCTATACTTAAACTCTTTAGCATCATCCTCAGCTCTGGCATCTTTCCCAATATTTGGAACCAAGGACTGATCACCCCAATCCACAAAAGTGGAGACAAATTTGACCCCAATAACAACCGTGGGAAATGCATCAACAGCAACCTCAGGGAAATCCTCTGCATTATCATTAACAGCAGACTGGTACATTTCCTGAGTAAAAAAAAAGGACTGAGCAAATGTCAAATTGTCTGTTTACTAAATGACCATATGACAGACCACGTATTTACCCTGCACACCCTAATTGACAAACAAACAAAACAAAGGCAAAGTCTTCTCTTTTTGACCTCAAAAAAGCTTTTGACTCAATTTGGAATATGAGGGCCTGCTATACAAATTGATGGACAGCAGTGTTAGGGGAAAAACACAAGACATTATAACATCAATGAACACAAACAACAAGTGTGCAGGTTTGGGCAAAAAACATTTTTTTTTCCCCCCACAGGGCCGTGGGGTGAAACAGGCATGCAACTTTAGACCCACCTTCTTCAACATATACAGTGCATTCAGAAAGTATTCAGACCCCTTGACGTTTTCCACATTTTGTTACATTACAGCCTTATTCTAAAATTGATTCAATTATTTTTATTCATCATTAATCTACGTACAATACCCATAATTACAAAGCAGAAACAGGTTTATAGACATTTTTCAGACATTTATTAAGAATATTAAAGTGAAATATCACATTTACATAAGTATTCAAACCCTTTACTCAGTACTTTGTTGAAGCACCTTTGGCAGTGATTACAGCCTCGAGTCTTCTTGGGTGTGACGCTACAGGCTTGGCACAACTGCATTTGAGGAGTTTCTCCCATTCTCTGGAGATCCTCTCAAGCTCTGTCAGGTTGGATGGGGAGTGTCGCTGCACAGCTATTATCAGGTCTCTCCAGAGATCTTCGATCAGGTTCAAGTCAGAGCTCTGGTTGAACCACTTAAGGACATTCAGAGAATTGTCCCGAGGCCACTCCTGCGTTGTCTTGGCTGTGTGCTTAGAGTCATTGTCCTGTTGGAAGGTGAACTTTCGCCTGAGTCTGAGGTCCTGAGCGCCCTGGAGAAGGTTTTCATCAAGGATCTCTGCTCTTTGCTCAGTTCATCTTTCCCTCGATCCTGACTACTCTCCCAGTCCCTGCCACTGAAAACCACCCCCAGAGCATGATGCTGCCACCACCATGCTTCACTGTAGTGATGGTGCCAGGTTTCCTCCAGACGTGACACTTGGTATTCAGGCCAAAGAGTTGAATCTTGGCTTCATCAGACCAGAGAATCTTGTTTCTCATGTTCTGAGAGTCTTTAGGTGCCTTTTGGCAAACTTCAAGCAGGCTGTCATGTGCCTTTTACTGAGGAGTGGCTTCCGTCTGGCCACTTTACCATAAATGCCTGATTGGTGGAGTGCTCCAGAGATGGTTGTCCATCTGGAAGGTTCTTCCATCTCCACAGAGGAATTCTGCCCCTCTGTCAGAGTGACCATTGGATTCTTGTTCACCTCCCTTACCAAGGCACTTCTCCCCTGAGTTTGGCCTAGTGGCCTGCTCTATAAGAAGAGTCTTGGTGGTTCCATACTTCTTCTATTAAAAAGTATGGAGGCCACTGTGTTCTTGGGGACCTTCAATGCTGCAGACATTTTTTGGTACCCTTCTCCAAATCTCACCTTACACAATCCTGCCTCGGATCTCAACGGACAATTCCTTCTACCTCATGGCTTGTTTTTAGATCTGACATGCACTGTCAACTGTGCGACCTTATATAGATTTCCTTTCCTAATCATGTTCAATGAATAGAATTTACCACAGGTGGAATCCAATCAAGTTGTAGAAACATCTCAAGGATGATCAATGAAAAGAGGATGCACCTGAGCTCAATTTCGATTCTAATAGGAAAGGGTCTGAATACTTTTGTCAATAAGGTATTTCTGTTTTAAGTTTATTATAAACTTGCAAAAGATTTATAAAAACCTGTTTTTGCTTTGTCATTATGTGGGAATTATGTGTAGATTGCTGAGGATTTTTATTAATTTAATTCATTTTAGAATATAGCTGTAACGTAATAAAATGTGGAAAAAGTCAAGGGGTCTGAATACTTTCCGAATGCACTGTATATCAATGATTTGGCATGGGCACTAGAACAGTCTGCAGCACCCGGCCTCACCCTACTATAATCTGAAGTCAAACGTCTACTGTTTTCTGATGATCTGGTGCTTCTGTCTCCATTCAAGAAGGGCCTACAGCAGCACCTAGATCTTCTGCACAGATTCTGTCAGACCTGGGCCCTGACAGACCTGGGCCCTGACAGACCTGGGCCCTGACAGTAAATCTCAGTAAGACACAAATAATATTGGTGTTCCAATAAAGGTCCAGTCGCCAGGACCAGAAATACAATTTCAGTCTAGACACCATGGCCCTGGAGCACACAAAAAACTACACATACCTCGGCCTAAACATCAGCGCCACAGGTAACTTTCACAAAGCTGTGAAATAATAATCATCTGAGAGATAAGGAAAGAAGTGCCTTCCATGCCATCAAAAGGAGCATACAATTTGACATACCAACTAGGATCTGGCTAAAAAAACTTGAACCAGTTCTAGAACCCATTGCCCTTTCTGGTTGTGAGGTCTGGGGTCCGCTCACTAACCAAGAATTCACAAAATGGGACAAACACCAAATTGAGACTACTAAAATATTCTCAGTGTACAACGTAAAACACCAAATAATGTATGCAGAGCAAACTTAGGCCGATACCTGATAATGATCAAAATCCAGAAAAGAGCAGTTACATTCTACAACCACCTAAAAGAAGCAATTCCTGAACATTCCATAACAAAGTCATCACCTACAGAGCTGGTCCTGGGGCTGTTCACAAACAGACCCCACAAAGCCCCAGGACAGCAACACAATTAGACCCAACCACATCATGAGAAAACAAAAAGATAATTACTTGACATTGGAAAGAATTAACAAAAAAACAGAACAAATTAGAATGCTATTTGGCCCAAAACAGAGAATACATAGTGGCAGAACACTTGACCACTGTGACTGACTCAAAATTAAGGAAATCTTTGACTATGTAAAGACTCAGTGAGCATAGCCTTGCTATTGAGAAAGGCCACCATAGTCAGACCCGGCTCTCAAGAGAAGACAGGATAGGTGCACACTGCCCACAAAATGAGGTGGAAACTGAGCTGCACTTCCTAACCTTCTGCCAAATGTATGACCATATTAGAGACACATATTTCCCTCAGATTACACAGACCCACAAAGAATTTGAAAAACGAATCCAATTTTGACCAACTCCCATATCTATTAGGTGAAATACCCACAGTGTGCCATCACAGCAGCAAGATGTGTGACCTGTTGCCACAAGAAAAGGGCAACCAGTGAAGAACAAACACCTTTGGGAATACAACCCATATGTTTATTTATTTTCCCTTTTGTACTTATATTTATTTGTACATCGTTACAACACTGTATATAGACTTGGGAACTTTTATGAGAGTAATGTTTATTGTTTCTTTTTTATTTCACTTTTGTTTATTATCTATTTCACTTGCTTTGGCAATGTAAACCTGTTCCCCATGCCAATAAAGCCCTTTGAATTGAATTGAGAGACAGAGCGAGAGATAGACAGAAGGAGAGGGAGAGACACGCAGAGAGAAGCAGAAAGAAAGAGAGAGAGACAGAAAGACAGAGTGAGCATTTTTATAGAGACAGAGAGAGACAGAGATAAAGAGAGAGAGACAAGAGAGCGACAGGGATAAGGAGAGAGAGACAGAGAGACAGAGAAACACACACACACAGAGAGGGAGAGCGAGAGAGAGGGGAACAGAGGCAAAAGAGAGAAAGCTAGGTTGAAAAGAGCTGAGTGAGAGAGGAGGGAACAGGTGGATCAAGGGAGAGAGGTGGAGGAAAAGAAGGGAGGGAGGAAAGAGAGAGAGATGCCAGACTCCAGGGTGGGTCTGGAGTCTTGCTTTAGGCATTAATTGATTGGAAAAGAGTGTTTCCCGGGAATATTGGAGAGGGTTGGGTGCTGGCACAGCCGTGCAGCAGATGTCCACCTGGCTATGTCCACTCTCTCCCCGTCACAATGTCACCAGCTACCCAGCACAGACAGCACAGTGCAGATTCCACCACAGTCCAAGCCAGCAAAGTGCAGCATCCAGCACGGTATGCAAACTACTGCAACACAGTCACAGTGACACTGCACAATGTTACAACAACAGTCACGGACAGCCCTCACCCTGCAATGTTCGGCTTTTGTAATAACAAAAAATGAAAACATCTACAGTCTTCTACCCAGTGTTCTTGTTCTTTAATCTTGAAAATTCGGAACTAAAATCTTGCGTACGTGCTTCAGATGCTCGTCCTGGTGGCAGACATGTTAGAGAAGACACTAGAATGAGGACCTGAAGCAGAGTGGTTTGAGAGTTACAGGCTATGGGCCAAATATCCCCTCCCCTTCTGAAAGATGCCAACACCGGTGAAATGTGTGATCTGTGATTTGTCCAAATGATCAGTGACAAAACATTTGCACACCGGAACAAAGTTATACAGTCTGTTGCCAGTTATGTTACATGCGTCTCTCCACAAGGGATTAGTTGTATTTAAACCTGGTATGACCCCAGGCAGGTTTTGTGCCAGCTCCATCAAAAAGATGGTAGAGAGGGGAAAGGAGAGAGGGGTGAGATGAGAGGGGAGGGGGTAGAGAGGAGAGGGGAGAGATGTGAGGGGAGGGGGTAGAGAGGAGAGGAGATGAGAGGGGTGCGGTAGAGAGGAGAGGACCTAGAAGAGAGGGGTGAGATGAGAGGGGTGCAGTAGAGAGGAGAGGACCTAGAAGAGAGGGGTGAGATGAGAGGGGTGCAGTAGAGAGGAGAGGACCTAGAAGAGAGGGGTGAGATGAGAGGGGAATAGAAAGGGGAGAGGCGAAGGGATGGGAGAAATGTTGGATGGTTTTATACCAGAGAGTAGTTTAGGTTTTAGACTGCAGTATAAAAAAATGTATGATTCTCAGGGAAAAAGCTTCAGTTGGAGAAATGAAGCCTACATAGTTCTGTGAAAGAACATGGGTCTGGAGAATGTGGTTTACACATTGTGAATGAAAAGAGCTCTCACTAGGACAGAGGATGTGCACTTTATGTTAGAATGTTCAGAGCAGGAGTCTTTCTTTTAAGTACCATTACCTCACTGATGCAATGAAGTCAAGTCAAGTATTTAAAGGCATTTCACAGAAATAACAATACACCTTAAAAGATGAAAAATAGGAATGGGTACAATCACCTCTTGCTTCATTTGAAATGATGTAATGGTGTGGTTAGGTAAGTGAATCGGTCAATGTATGGTCGCTAGACAAGCAGATTTAAACCCCCAAAAAAGGCTGAAATAACATCTGTATGAACCTTAATCCCCCTGTGGTTCAATAAAGTTATATTCTACTAATCTATTCTACTTCATGTGGCAGAAAGTCGTACAACACAGGCAGTAACATACAGATGATTTGTAATAATGAACCATATTTTCAATGGGGATTCAGTCGGTATGCATGGACACAAATGGCTATCATAACAATCGATTCTGCATGGAGAGTTCACAGTATAGAGGTGTGACCTGTTGCAACCTCTATAAACACTGTGATTTTTATTTGACCCTGTTGGTCATCTATGGACGTTTGAGCATCTTGAAGAACGATCTGGCCTTAATGGCCATGTACTCTTATAATCTCCACCGGGCACAGCCAGAAGAGGACTGACCACCCCTCAGAGCCTGGTTCCTCTCTAGGTTTCTTCCTAGGTTCCTGCCTTTCTAGGGAGTTGTTCCTAGCCCCCCCTGCTGTTGGGGGGTTTTAGGCTGGGTTTCTGTATAGCACTTTGGGACATCTGCTGATGTAAAAAGGGCTTTATAAAATAAATGTGATTGATTGAAATTAATGAGCACTACCGATGAAATAAATGAAGAATTTAAATCTGTTTTGCTATTTTGCCTTTATAGATACATTTGATTGATTGATCACACTTATGATTCTGTCTCAACAGATCTATGATCCCTACTGCACCCAGTAATCACATCGTCTATAAATAGATACACTCCCCTACCTATGCATTTCTACAGTGAAGCTAAATCTCTTAATTTATCTCTATAAGCCAGCATTTTGGATTTGAGATCAAATGTTTCAAATGAGGCGACATTACAGAATGTTCCCTTTTATATGAGTGAGAAAGTGACAGAGGCACAAATACTTTTTGTGGGGTATGATATTTATGCCTCTAACTTTCTCACTCATATTTAGTCATGATTCATTCATGATTATCCATAATCTTGGTAGCATTCACATGAATGTAGAAGTGTTCAGAAATATATTCTATTCTTATTTACAATAAAAGTGACTCTAAAACTAAACAGTGTATTATATACCATTCATTTATATTGGGCCTAACATAATCTGAAACACAACCAAAACAAACTGCAAATGCATCCAACAACTTTGTCAAGCGTCCCAAGCTTGATGGAGTCATTGTGTGCTAGAAATATGGGAACAAATACTAAACGTTTGACTACTTTAATATTTCTCTAAATAAATATTGCATCTCCAAAACGGAGGACCTAAATGCCAGGGGTGAAAGTAGAATTCATTTCTTCCCGGTATGTGACCTCCGTACCGGAATCCTTTTTGTTATGCCTAATCATAGAACTCCATATAGAATCCCAATTTATTCAATATGATCTCACTGGGCAAAGTTGTCATTTAAAATGCATCAAACAATCATGTCAAAGAATCACTTCATAGGGCTCCTTTACCAGGCTACATGTCGATCCACTCACAACATATTACCAGCCTCCTAACAGTGGTGAATGGAAAGAGACATCTGTTACATAAAACACCACAAAGAGTTATGACATTGACCATTGTCATTAGGCCAGAATTGATGGGTCCACTGCTGCATCTCGGTGTCGGCCATTCATCTCTGTCTTGGCAAAATGCCGGTGTTTTCATCTAACCACATGGCATTTTGGAGTGTAGGTACCACCTCCGGTTTCCTAGACATTTTGTTTTAATTATTGTGATAAGCTCATGTTTTACCAGTACGGCACGTACCCACACTATTTATTTTGTCGGGACACAGTACCGTACCGGACCGCCTTACTTTCACCGCTGCTATATACTGTACATAAAGTGGTTTCATTTCTAAACGGTAAAACAGATAAGGATGAAAAAAAATACAAATAAAAGGTGCCATTCTGTACTTTCACCTCATATGAAACATTTGATCTAAAATCAAAATGCTGGAGTATAGAGCTAAATTTAAAAATGTAGCTTCACTGTCCAAATAAATACTTAGGGGAGTGTAGGTTCATACTGAGACCTGGGCTCTGTACCAAGTGACTTATTATTTACTTTATAGTGCACTGGGGCCTATAGAATGGTAGGGAGGGAGGGAGGGAGGGAGGCAGGCAAGCAGGCAGGGAGGGTCCTACCACTGCAGAATGGGGTTTGGGTTGGTGGGGTGTGTGTGTGTGTGTGTGTGTGTGTGTGTGTGTGTGTGTGTGTGTGTGTGTGTGTGTGTGTGTGTGTGTGTGTGTGTGTGTGTGTGTGTGTGCGTTTGATGGTAGGCCAGACCATCTGTCTCAAGTCCATCTCAACAAGTGGAATCAGTGGCTATAGCAGTATGGTTAGGTTAACAGCAGGGTTAGGTTTAAAACCTCTTCAGGATTGGTGGGTCCCCTGCAGGACGGTTTGGCTAACGTAGGCTCATGCGATTAGCATGAGGTTGTAAGTAACAAGAACATTTCCCAGGACATAGACATATCTGATATTGTCAGAAAGCTTAAATTATTGTTAATCTAACTGCACTGTCCACTTTACAGTAGCTATTACAGTGAAAGAAAACCATGCTATTGTTTGAGGAGAGTGCACAGTTTTGAACATGAAAAGTTATTAAGTTAAAAAACAAGTTAGGCACATTTGGGCAGTCTTGATACAAAATGTTCAACATAAATACAATGGTTCATTGGATCAGTCTAAAACGTTGTACATACACTGCTGCCATCTACTAGCCAATATCTAAATTGCACCTGGGCTGGAATAATACATTATGGCCCTTCTCTTGTATTTCAAAGCTTATGGTCCAAAAAAGTAAAAGTTTTCCCCTTCGTATTATTGTGTTATGAATATTGTGTTATATTCTCATACATTCCTTTCAGGGACGATCCTTGGAGGTTTTAAGAGGGTTTCTCTTTATGCTGGTATCAAACCTTGGGTTGCACAGGCCTATTGCACTTTCTATATTGTACATCAGACCAGTCTGGTGAGGGTGGGAGAACATGAAAGGCCGAGAGCTCAGAGGGGTCACCCATAACAAGGAATGAAGGGATTAAGTGCTATGTTAAAGTGCTTGATACAATACAATTCAATATAACATATAAAAAAGACAAAACCAGATTGAGCAAAAAAATACATGATTTTTTATTGAACTTCCTCATCGGTAGTCCCTCCAGCTCTCTTAATTAGGCCCCCACTAACACCCACTGTCAATGCTTTATACTACTCTTTACCATTCATACCTACCCAACAACCCCCACCCTGTGTCCTCTCTCTACCCAACAACCCCCACCCTGTGTCCTCTCTCTACCCAACAACCACCCACCCTGTGTCCTCTCTCTACCCAACAACCCCCACCCTGTGTCCTCTCTCTACCCAACAACCACCCACCCTGTGTCCTCTCTCTACCCAACAACCACCCACCCTGTGTCCTCTCTCTACCCAACAACCCCCACCCTGTGTCCTCTCTCTACCCAACAACCCCACCCTGTGTCCTCTCTCTACCCAACAACCCCCACCATGTGTCCTCTCTCTACCCAACAACCACCAACCCTGTGTCCTCTCTCTACCCAACAACCCCCACCCTGTGTCCTCTCTCTACCCAACAACCCCCACCCTGTGTCCTCTCTCTACCCAACAACCACCCACCCTGTGTCCTCTCTCTACCCAACAACCACCCACCCTGTGTCCTCTCTCTACCCAACAACCCCCACCCTGTGTCCTCTCTCTACCCAACAACCAACACCCTGTGTCCTCTCTCTACCCAACAACCCCTATCCTGTGTCCTCTCTCTACCCAACAACCACCCACCCCGTGTCCTCTCTCTACCCAACAACCCCCACCCTGTGTCCTCTCTCTACCCAACAACCCCCACCCTGTGTCCTCTCTCTACCCAACAACCCCCACCCTGTGTCCTCTCTCTACCCAACAACCACCCACCCTGTGTCCTCTCTCTACCCAACAACCACCCACCCTGTGTCCTCTCTCTACCCAACAACCCCACCCTGTGTCCTCTCTCTACCCAACAACCCCCACCATGTGTCCTCTCTCTACCCAACAACCACCAACCCTGTGTCCTCTCTCTACCCAACAACCCCCACCCTGTGTCCTCTCTCTACCCAACAACCCCCACCCTGTGTCCTCTCTCTACCCAACAACCACCCACCCTGTGTCCTCTCTCTACCCAACAACCACCCACCCTGTGTACTCTCTCTACCCAACAACCCCACCCTGTGTCCTCTCTCTACCCAACAACCAACACCCTGTGTCCTCTCTCTACCCAACAACCCCTATCCTGTGTCCTCTCTCTACCCAACAACCACCCACCCTGTGTCCTCTCTCTACCCAACAACCCCCACCCTGTGTCCTCTCTCTACCCAACAACCCCACCCTGTGTCCTCTCTCTACCCAACAACCCCCCACCCTGTGTCCTCTCTCTACCCAACAACCACCCACCCTGTGTCCTCTCTCTACCCAACAACCACCCACCCTGTGTCCTCTCTCTACCCAACAACCCCCACCCTGTGTCCTCTCTCTACCCAACAACCCCCACCCTGTGTCCTCTCTCTACCCAACAACCCCCACCCTGTGTCCTCTCTCTACCCAACAACCACCCACCCTGTGTCCTCTCTCTACCCAACAACCACCCACCCACCCTGTGTCCTCTCTCTACCCAACAACCACCCACCCACCCTGTGTCCTCTATCTACCCAACAACCACCCACCCTGTGTCCTCTCTCTACCCAACAACCACCCACCCTGTGTCCTCTCTCTACCCAACAACCCCCACCCTGTGTCCTCTCTCTACCCAACAACCCCACCCTGTGTCCTCTCTCTACCCAACAACCCCCACCCTGTGTCCTCTCTCTACCCAACAACCACCAACCCTGTGTCCTCTCTCTACCCAACAACCCCCACCCTGTGTCCTCTCTCTACCCAACAACCCCCACCCTGTGTCCTCTCTCTACCCAACAACCACCCACCCTGTGTCCTCTCTCTACCCAACAACCACCCACCCTGTGTCCTCTCTCTACCCAACAACCCCCACCCTGTGTCCTCTCTCTACCCAACAACCACCCACCCTGTGTCCTCTCTCTACCCAACAACCACCCACCCTGTGTCCTCTTTCTACCCAACAACCCCCACCCTGTGTCCTCTCTCTACCCAACAACCAACACCCTGTGTCCTCTCTCTACCCAACAACCCCTATCCTGTGTCCTCTCTCTACCCAACAACCACCCACCCTGTGTCCTCTCTCTACCCAACAACCCCCACCCTGTGTCCTCTCTCTACCCAACAACCCCTATCCTGTGTCCTCTCTCTACCCAACAACCCCCACCCTGTGTCCTCTCTCTACCCAACAACCCCCACCCTGTGGCCTCTCTCTACCCAACAACCCCCACCCTGTGTCCTCTCTCTACCCAACAACCCCCACCCTGTGTCCTCTCTCTACCCAACAACCCCCACCCTGTGGCCTCTCTCTACCCAACAACCACCCACCCTTTGTCCTCTCTCTACCCAACAACCACCCACCCTGTGTCCTCTCTCTACCCAACAACCCCCACCCTGTGTCCTCTCTCTACCCAACAACCCCCACCCTGTGTCCTCTCTCTAGCCAACAACCCCCACCCTGTGTCCTCTCTCTACCCAACAACCCCCACCCTGTGTCCTCTCTCTACCCAACAACCCCACCCTGTGTCCTCTCTCTAGCCAACAACCCCCACCCTGTGTCCTCTCTCTACCCAACAACCCCCACCCTGTGTCCTCTCTCTACCCAACAACCACCCACCCTGTGTCCTCTCTCTACCCAACAACCACCCAACCTGTGTCCTCTCTCTACCCAACAACCACCCACCCTGTGTCCTCTCTCTACCCAACAACCACCCACCCACCCTGTGTCCTCTATCTACCCAACAACCACCCACCCTGTGTCCTCTCTCTACCCAACAACCACCCACCCTGTGTCCTCTCTCTACCCAACAACCCCCACCCTGTGTCCTCTCTCTACCCAACAACCACCCACCCTGTGTCCTCTCTCTACCCAACAACCACCCTCCCTGTGTCCTCTCTCTACCCAACAACCCCCACCCTGTGTCCTCTCTCTACCCAACAACCCCCACCCTGTGTCCTCTCTCTACCCAACAACCCCACCCTGTGTCCTCTCTCTACCCAACAACCCCCATCCTGTGTCCTCTCTCTACCCAACAACCACCCACCCTGTGTCCTCTCTCTACCCAACAACCACCCACCCTGTGTCCTCTCTCTACCCAACAACCACCCACCCACCCTGTGTCCTCTATCTACCCAACAACCACCCACCCTGTGTCCTCTCTCTACCCAACAACCACCCACCCTGTGTCCTCTCTCTACCCAACAACCCCCACCCTGTGTCCTCTCTCTACCCAACAACCCCCACCCTGTGTCCTCTCTCTACCCAACAACCCCCACCCTGTGTCCTCTCTCTACCCAACAACCCCCACCCTGTGTCCTCTCTCTACCCAACAACCCCCACCCTGTGTCCTCTCTCTACCCAACAACCCCCATCCTGTGTCCTCTCTCTACCCAACAACCACCCACCCTGTGTCCTCTCTCTACCCAACAACCACCCACCCACCCTGTGTCCCCTCTATCTACCCAACAACCACCCACCCTGTGTCCTCTCTCTACCCAACAACCACCCACCCTGTGTCCTCTCTCTACCCAACAACCCCCACCCTGTGTCCTCTCTCTACCCAACAACCACCCTCCCTGTGTCCTCTCTCTACCCAACAACCCCCATCCTGTGTCCTCTCTCTACCCAACAACCACCCACCCTGTGTCCTCTCTCTACCCAACAACCACCCACCCTGTGTCCTCTCTCTACCCAACAACCACCCACCCACCCTGTGTCCTCTATCTACCCAACAACCACCCACCCTGTGTCCTCTCTCTACCCAACAACCCCCACCCTGTGTCCTCTCTCTACCCAACAACCCCCATCCTGTGTCCTCTCTCTACCCAACAACCACCCACCCTGTGTCCTCTCTCTACCCAACAACCACCCACCCACCCTGTGTCCTCTATCTACCCAACAACCACCCACCCTGTGTCCTCTCTCTACCCAACAACCACCCACCCTGTGTCCTCTCTCTACCCAACAACCCCCACCCTGTGTCCTCTCTCTACCCAACAACCCCCACCCTGTGTCCTCTCTCTACCCAACAACCCCCACCCTGTGTCCTCTCTCTACCCAACAACCACCAACCCTGTGTCCTCTCTCTACCCAACAACCCCCACCCTGTGTCCTCTCTCTACCCAACAACCCCCACCCTGTGTCCTCTCTCTACCCAACAACCACCCACCCTGTGTCCTCTCTCTACCCAACAACCACCCACCCTGTGTCCTCTCTCTACCCAACAACCCCCACCCTGTGTCCTCTCTCTACCCAACAACCAACACCCTGTGTCCTCTCTCTACCCAACAACCCCTATCCTGTGTCCTCTCTCTACCCAACAACCACCCACCCTGTGTCCTCTCTCTACCCAACAACCACCCACCCTGTGTCCTCTCTCTACCCAACAACCCCCACCCTGTGTCCTCTCTCTACCCAACAACCCCCACCCTGTGTCCTCTCTCTACCCAACAACCACCCACCCTGTGTCCTCTCTCTACCCAACAACCACCCACCCTGTGTCCTCTCTCTACCCAACAACCCCCACCCTGTGTCCTCTCTCTAGCCAACAACCCCCACCCTGTGTCCTCTCTCTAGCCAACAACCCCCACCCTGTGTCCTCTCTCTACCCAACAACCCCCACCCTGTGTCCTCTCTTTACCCAACAACCACCCACCCTGTGTCCTCTCTCTACCCAACAACCACCCACCCTGTGTCCTCTCTCTACCCAACAACCACCCACCCTGTGTCCTCTCTCTACCCAACAACCACCCACCCACCCTGTGTCCTCTCTCTACCCAACAACCCCCACCCTGTGTCCTCTCTCTACCCAACAACCACCCACCCTGTGTCCTCTCTCTACCCAACAACCCCCACCCTGTGTCCTCTCTCTACCCAACAACCACCCACCCTGTGTCCTCTCTCTACCCAACAACCACCCTCCCTGTGTCCTCTCTCTACCCAACAACCCCCACCCTGTGTCCTCTCTCTACCCAACAACCCCCACCCTGTGTCCTCTCTCTACCCAACAACCCCCACCCTGTGTCCTCTCTCTACCCAACAACCCCCACCCTGTGTCCTCTCTCTACCCAACAACCACCCACCCTGTGTCCTCTCTCTACCCAACAACCACCCACCCACCCTGTGTCCTCTATCTACCCAACAACCACCCACCCTGTGTCCTCTCTCTACCCAACAACCACCCACCCTGTGTCCTCTCTCTACCCAACAACCCCCACCCTGTGTCCTCTCTCTACCCAACAACCACCCACCCTGTGTCCTCTCTCTACCCAACAACCACCCTCCCTGTGTCCTCTCTCTACCCAACAACCCCCACCCTGTGTCCTCTCTCTACCCAACAACCCCCACCCTGTGTCCTCTCTCTACCCAACAACCCCCCACCCTGTGTCCTCTCTCTACCCAACAACCCCCATCCTGTGTCCTCTCTCTACCCAACAACCACCCACCCTGTGTCCTCTCTCTACCCAACAACCACCCACCCTGTGTCCTCTCTCTACCCAACAACCAACCACCCACCCTGTGTCCTCTCTACCCAACAACCACCCACCCACCCTGTGTCCTCTATCTACCCAACAACCACCCACCCTGTGTCCTCTCTCTACCCAACAACCCCCACCCTGTGTCCTCTCTCTACCCAACAACCACCAACCCTGTGTCCTCTCTCTACCCAACAACCCCCACCCTGTGTCCTCTCTCTACCCAACAACCCCCACCCTGTGTCCTCTCTCTACCCAACAACCACCCACCCTGTGTCCTCTCTCTACCCAACAACCACCCACCCTGTGTCCTCTCTCTACCCAACAACCCCACCCTGTGTCCTCTCTCTACCCAACAACCACCCACCCTGTGTCCTCTCTCTACCCAACAACCACCCACCCTGTGTCCTCTCTCTACCCAACAACCCCCACCCTGTGTCCTCTCTCTACCCAACAACCAACACCCTGTGTCCTCTCTCTACCCAACAACCCCTATCCTGTGTCCTCTCTCTACCCAACAACCACCCACCCTGTGTCCTCTCTCTACCCAACAACCCCCACCCTGTGTCCTCTCTCTACCCAACAACCCCTATCCTGTGTCCTCTCTCTACCCAACAACCCCCACCCTGTGTCCTCTCTCTACCCAACAACCCCCACCCTGTGGCCTCTCTCTACCCAACAACCCCCACCCTGTGTCCTCTCTCTACCCAACAACCCCCACCCTGTGTCCTCTCTCTACCCAACAACCCCCACCCTGTGTCCTCTCTCTACCCAACAACCACCCACCCTTTGTCCTCTCTCTACCCAACAACCACCCACCCTGTGTCCTCTCTCTACCCAACAACCCCCACCCTGTGTCCTCTCTCTACCCAACAACCCCCACCCTGTGTCCTCTCTCTAGCCAACAACCCCCACCCTGTGTCCTCTCTCTACCCAACAACCCCCACCCTGTGTCCTCTCTCTACCCAACAACCCCACCCTGTGTCCTCTCTCTAGCCAACAACCCCCACCCTGTGTCCTCTCTCTACCCAACAACCCCACCCTGTGTCCTCTCTCTACCCAACAACCAACACCCTGTGTCCTCTCTCTCTACCCAACAACCCCTATCCTGTGTCCTCTCTCTACCCAACAACCACCCACCCTGTGTCCTCTCTCTACCCAACAACCACCCACCCTGTGTCCTCTCTCTACCCAACAACCCCCACCCTGTGTCCTCTCTCTACCCAACAACCCCCACCCTGTGTCCTCTCTCTACCCAACAACCACCCACCCTGTGTCCTCTCTCTACCCAACAACCACCCACCCTGTGTCCTCTCTCTACCCAACAACCCCCACCCTGTGTCCTCTCTCTAGCCAACAACCCCCACCCTGTGTCCTCTCTCTAGCCAACAACCCCCACCCTGTGTCCTCTCTCTACCCAACAACCCCCACCCTGTGTCCTCTCTTTACCCAACAACCACCCACCCTGTGTCCTCTCTCTACCCAACAACCACCCACCCTGTGTCCTCTCTCTACCCAACAACCACCCACCCTGTGTCCTCTCTCTACCCAACAACCACCCACCCACCCTGTGTCCTCTCTCTACCCAACAACCCCCACCCTGTGTCCTCTCTCTACCCAACAACCACCCACCCTGTGTCCTCTCTCTACCCAACAACCCCCACCCTGTGTCCTCTCTCTACCCAACAACCACCCACCCTGTGTCCTCTCTCTACCCAACAACCACCCTCCCTGTGTCCTCTCTCTACCCAACAACCCCCACCCTGTGTCCTCTCTCTACCCAACAACCCCACCCTGTGTCCTCTCTCTACCCAACAACCCCCCACCCTGTGTCCTCTCTCTACCCAACAACCCCCACCCTGTGTCCTCTCTCTACCCAACAACCACCCACCCTGTGTCCTCTCTCTACCCAACAACCACCCAACCTGTGTCCTCTCTCTACCCAACAACCACCCACCCTGTGTCCTCTCTCTACCCAACAACCACCCACCCACCCTGTGTCCTCTCTCTACCCAACAACCACCCACCCTGTGTCCTCTCTCTACCCAACAACCACCCACCCTGTGTCCTCTCTCTACCCAACAACCCCCACCCTGTGTCCTCTCTCTACCCAACAACCCCCACCCTGTGTCCTCTCTCTACCCAACAACCACCAACCCTGTGTCCTCTCTCTACCCAACAACCCCCACCCTGTGTCCTCTCTCTACCCAACAACCCCCACCCTGTGTCCTCTCTCTACCCAACAACCACCCACCCTGTGTCCTCTCTCTACCCAACAACCACCCACCCTGTGTCCTCTCTCTACCCAACAACCAACACCCTGTGTCCTCTCTCTACCCAACAACCAACACCCTGTGTCCTCTCTCTACCCAACAACCCCTATCCTGTGTCCTCTCTCTACCCAACAACCACCCACCCTGTGTCCTCTCTCTACCCAACAACCACCCACCCTGTGTCCTCTCTCTACCCAACAACCCCCACCCTGTGTCCTCTCTCTACCCAACAACCCCCACCCTGTGTCCTCTCTCTACCCAACAACCACCCACCCTGTGTCCTCTCTCTACCCAACAACCACCCACCCTGTGTCCTCTCTCTACCCAACAACCCCCACCCTGTGTCCTCTCTCTCTACCCAACAACCCCCACCCTGTGTCCTCTCTCTAGCCAACAACCCCCACCCTGTGTCCTCTCTCTACCCAACAACCCCCCACCCTGTGTCCTCTCTCTTTACCCAACAACCACCCACCCTGTGTCCTCTCTCTACCCAACAACCACCCACCCTGTGTCCTCTCTCTACCCAACAACCACCCACCCTGTGTCCTCTCTCTACCCAACAACCACCCACCCACCCTGTGTCCTCTATCTACCCAACAACCCCCACCCTGTGTCCTCTCTCTACCCAACAACCACCCACCCTGTGTCCTCTCTCTACCCAACAACCCCCACCCTGTGTCCTCTCTCTACCCAACAACCACCCACCCTGTGTCCTCTCTCTACCCAACAACCACCCACCCTGTGTCCTCTCTCTACCCAACAACCCCCACCCTGTGTCCTCTCTCTACCCAACAACCCCCACCCTGTGTCCTCTCTCTACCCAACAACCACCCACCCTGTGTCCTCTCTCTACCCAACAACCACCCACCCTGTGTCCTCTCTCTACCCAACAACCACCCACCCTGTGTCCTCTCTCTACCCAACAACCACCCACCCTGTGTCCTCTCTCTACCCAACAACCACCCACCCACCCTGTGTCCTCTATCTACCCAACAACCACCCACCCTGTGTCCTCTCTCTACCCAACAACCACCCACCCTGTGTCCTCTCTCTACCCAACAACCCCTATCCTGTGTCCTCTCTCTAGCCAACAACCCCCACCCTGTGTCCTCTCTCTACCCAACAACCCCCACCCTGTGTCCTCTCTCTACCCAACAACCCCTATCCTGTGTCCTCTCTCTAGCCAACAACCCCCACCCTGTGTCCTCTCTCTACCCAACAACCCCCACCCTGTGTCCTCTCTCTACCCAACAACCCCCCACCCTGTGTCCTCTCTCTAGCCAACAACCCCCACCCTGTGTCCTCTCTCTACCCAACAACCCCCACCCTGTGTCCTCTCTCTACCCAACAACCACCCACCCTGTGTCCTCTCTCTACCCAACAACCACCCAACCTGTGTCCTCTCTCTACCCAACAACCACCCACCCTGTGTCCTCTCTCTACCCAACAACCACCCACCCACCCTGTGTCCTCTATCTACCCAACAACCACCCACCCTGTGTCCTCTCTCTACCCAACAACCACCCACCCTGTGTCCTCTCTCTACCCAACAACCCCCACCCTGTGTCCTCTCTCTCTACCCAACAACCACCCACCCTGTGTCCTCTCTCTACCCAACAACCACCCTCCTTGTGTCCTCTCTCTGCCCAACAACCCCCACCCTGTGTCCTCTCTCTACCCAACAACCCCCACCCTGTGTCCTCTCTCTACCCAACAACCCCCACCCTGTGTCCTCTCTCTACCCAACAACCCCCATCCTGTGTCCTCTCTCTACCCAACAACCACCCACCCTGTGTCCTCTCTCTACCCAACAACCACCCACCCTGTGTCCTCTCTCTACCCAACAACCACCCACCCACCCTGTGTCCTCTATCTACCCAACAACCACCCACCCTGTGTCCTCTCTCTACCCAACAACCACCCACCCTGTGTCCTCTCTCTACCCAACAACCCCCACCCTGTGTCCTCTCTCTACCCAACAACCCCACCCTGTGTCCTCTCTCTACCCAACAACCCCCACCCTGTGTCCTCTCTCTACCCAACAACCACCAACCCTGTGTCCTCTCTCTACCCAACAACCCCCACCCTGTGTCCTCTCTCTACCCAACAACCCCCACCCTGTGTCCTCTCTCTACCCAACAACCACCCACCCTGTGTCCTCTCTCTACCCAACAACCACCCACCCTGTGTCCTCTCTCTACCCAACAACCCCCACCCTGTGTCCTCTCTCTACCCAACAACCAACACCCTGTGTCCTCTCTCTACCCAACAACCCCTATCCTGTGTCCTCTCTCTACCCAACAACCACCCACCCTGTGTCCTCTCTCTACCCAACAACCACCCACCCTGTGTCCTCTCTCTACCCAACAACCCCCACCCTGTGTCCTCTCTCTACCCAACAACCCCCACCCTGTGTCCTCTCTCTACCCAACAACCACCCACCCTGTGTCCTCTCTCTACCCAACAACCACCCACCCTGTGTCCTCTCTCTACCCAACAACCCCACCCTGTGTCCTCTCTCTAGCCAACAACCCCACCCTGTGTCCTCTCTCTAGCCAACAACCCCCACCCTGTGTCCTCTCTCTACCCAACAACCCCCACCCTGTGTCCTCTCTTTACCCAACAACCACCCACCCTGTGTCCTCTCTCTACCCAACAACCACCCACCCTGTGTCCTCTCTCTACCCAACAACCACCCACCCTGTGTCCTCTCTCTACCCAACAACCACCCACCCACCCTGTGTCCTCTATCTACCCAACAACCCCCACCCTGTGTCCTCTCTCTACCCAACAACCACCCACCCTGTGTCCTCTCTCTACCCAACAACCCCCACCCTGTGTCCTCTCTCTACCCAACAACCACCCACCCTGTGTCCTCTCTCTACCCAACAACCACCCTCCCTGTGTCCTCTCTCTACCCAACAACCCCCACCCTGTGTCCTCTCTCTACCCAACAACCCCCACCCTGTGTCCTCTCTCTACCCAACAACCCCCACCCTGTGTCCTCTCTCTACCCAACAACCCCCACCCTGTGTCCTCTCTCTACCCAACAACCACCCACCCTGTGTCCTCTCTCTACCCAACAACCACCCAACCTGTGTCCTCTCTCTACCCAACAACCACCCACCCTGTGTCCTCTCTCTACCCAACAACCACCCACCCACCCTGTGTCCTCTATCTACCCAACAACCACCCACCCTGTGTCCTCTCTCTACCCAACAACCACCCACCCTGTGTCCTCTCTCTACCCAACAACCCCCACCCTGTGTCCTCTCTCTACCCAACAACCCCCACCCTGTGTCCTCTCTCTACCCAACAACCCCCACCCTGTGTCCTCTCTCTACCCAACAACCCCCATCCTGTGTCCTCTCTCTACCCAATAACCACCCACCCTGTGTCCTCTCTCTACCCAACAACCACCCACCCTGTGTCCTCTCTCTACCCAACAACCACCCACCCACCCTGTGTCCTCTATCTACCCAACAACCACCCACCCTGTGTCCTCTCTCTACCCAACAACCACCCACCCTGTGTCCTCTCTCTACCCAACAACCCCCACCCTGTGTCCTCTCTCTACCCAACAACCCCCACCCTGTGTCCTCTCTCTACCCAACAACCCCCACCCTGTGTCCTCTCTCTACCCAACAACCACCAACCCTGTGTCCTCTCTCTACCCAACAACCCCCACCCTGTGTCCTCTCTCTACCCAACAACCCCCACCCTGTGTCCTCTCTCTACCCAACAACCACCCACCCTGTGTCCTCTCTCTACCCAACAACCACCCACCCTGTGTCCTCTCTCTACCCAACAACCAACACCCTGTGTCCTCTCTCTACCCAACAACCAACACCCTGTGTCCTCTCTACCCAACAACCCCTATCCTGTGTCCTCTCTCTACCCAACAACCACCCACCCTGTGTCCTCTCTCTACCCAACAACCACCCACCCTGTGTCCTCTCTCTACCCAACAACCCCCACCCTGTGTCCTCTCTCTACCCAACAACCCCCACCCTGTGTCCTCTCTCTACCCAACAACCACCCACCCTGTGTCCTCTCTCTACCCAACAACCACCCACCCTGTGTCCTCTCTCTACCCAACAACCCCCACCCTGTGTCCTCTCTCTACCCAACAACCCCCACCCTGTGTCCTCTCTCTAGCCAACAACCCCCACCCTGTGTCCTCTCTCTACCCAACAACCCCCACCCTGTGTCCTCTCTTTACCCAACAACCACCCACCCTGTGTCCTCTCTCTACCCAACAACCACCCACCCTGTGTCCTCTCTCTACCCAACAACCACCCACCCTGTGTCCTCTCTCTACCCAACAACCACCCACCCACCCTGTGTCCTCTATCTACCCAACAACCCCCACCCTGTGTCCTCTCTCTACCCAACAACCACCCACCCTGTGTCCTCTCTCTACCCAACAACCCCACCCTGTGTCCTCTCTCTACCCAACAACCACCCACCCTGTGTCCTCTCTCTACCCAACAACCACCCTCCCTGTGTCCTCTCTCTACCCAACAACCCCCACCCTGTGTCCTCTCTCTACCCAACAACCCCCACCCTGTGTCCTCTCTCTACCCAACAACCCCCACCCTGTGTCCTCTCTCTACCCAACAACCCCCACCCTGTGTCCTCTCTCTACCCAACAACCACCCACCCTGTGTCCTCTCTCTACCCAACAACCACCCACCCTGTGTCCTCTCTCTACCCAACAACCACCCACCCACCCTGTGTCCTCTATCTACCCAACAACCACCCACCCTGTGTCCTCTCTCTACCCAACAACCACCCACCCTGTGTCCTCTCTCTCTACCCAACAACCCCCACCCTGTGTCCTCTCTCTACCCAACAACCCCCACCCTGTGTCCTCTCTCTACCCAACAACCCCCACCCTGTGTCCTCTCTCTACCCAACAACCCCCACCCTGTGTCCTCTCTCTACCCAACAACCACCCACCCTGTGTCCTCTCTCTACCCAACAACCACCCACCCTGTGTCCTCTCTCTACCCAACAACCCCCACCCTGTGTCCTCTCTCTACCCAACAACCCCCACCCTGTGTCCTCTCTCTAGCCAACAACCCCCACCCTGTGTCCTCTCTCTCTACCCAACAACCCCACCCTGTGTCCTCTCTTTACCCAACAACCACCCACCCTGTGTCCTCTCTCTACCCAACAACCACCCACCCTGTGTCCTCTCTCTACCCAACAACCACCCACCCTGTGTCCTCTCTCTACCCAACAACCACCCACCCACCCTGTGTCCTCTATCTACCCAACAACCCCCACCCTGTGTCCTCTCTCTACCCAACAACCACCCACCCTGTGTCCTCTCTCTACCCAACAACCCCCACCCTGTGTCCTCTCTCTACCCAACAACCACCCACCCTGTGTCCTCTCTCTACCCAACAACCACCCTCCCTGTGTCCTCTCTCTACCCAACAACCCCCACCCTGTGTCCTCTCTCTACCCAACAACCCCCACCCTGTGTCCTCTCTCTACCCAACAACCCCCACCCTGTGTCCTCTCTCTACCCAACAACCCCACCCTGTGTCCTCTCTCTACCCAACAACCACCCACCCTGTGTCCTCTCTCTACCCAACAACCACCCACCCTGTGTCCTCTCTCTACCCAACAACCCCCAATATGTGTCCTCTCTCTCTACCCAACAACCACCCACCCAGTGTCCTCTCTCTACCCAACAACCACCCACCCTGTGTCCTCTCTCTACCCAACAACCACCCACCCACCCTGTGTCCTCTCTCTACCCAACAACCCCCAATATGTGTCCTCTCTCTACCCAACAACCACCCACCCAGTGTCCTCTCTCTACCCAACAACCACCCACCCTGTGTCCTCTCTCTACCCAACAACCACCCACCCACCCTGTGTCCTCTATCTACCCAACAACCACCCACCCTGTGTCCTCTCTCTACCCAACAACCACCCACCCTGTGTCCTCTCTCTACCCAACAACCCCCACCCTGTGTCCTCTCTCTACCCAACAACCCCCACCCTGTGTCCTCTCTCTACCCAACAACCCCCACCCTGTGTCCTCTCTCTACCCAACAACCCCCACCCTGTGTCCTCTCTCTACCCAACAACCACCCACCCTGTGTCCTCTCTCTACCCAACAACCACCCACCCTGTGTCCTCTCTCTACCCAACAACCCCCACCCTGTGTCCTCTCTCTACCCAACAACCCCCACCCTGTGTCCTCTCTCTAGCCAACAACCCCCACCCTGTGTCCTCTCTCTACCCAACAACCCCACCCTGTGTCCTCTCTTTTTACCCAACAACCACCCACCCTGTGTCCTCTCTCTACCCAACAACCACCCACCCTGTGTCCTCTCTCTACCCAACAACCACCCACCCTGTGTCCTCTCTCTACCCAACAACCACCCACCCACCCTGTGTCCTCTATCTACCCAACAACCCCCACCCTGTGTCCTCTCTCTACCCAACAACCACCCACCCTGTGTCCTCTCTCTACCCAACAACCCCCACCCTGTGTCCTCTCTCTACCCAACAACCACCCACCCTGTGTCCTCTCTCTCTACCCAACAACCACCCTCCCTGTGTCCTCTCTCTACCCAACAACCCCCACCCTGTGTCCTCTCTCTACCCAACAACCCCCACCCTGTGTCCTCTCTCTACCCAACAACCCCCACCCTGTGTCCTCTCTCTACCCAACAACCCCCACCCTGTGTCCTCTCTCTACCCAACAACCACCCACCCTGTGTCCTCTCTCTACCCAACAACCACCCACCCTGTGTCCTCTCTCTCTACCCAACAACCCCCAATATGTGTCCTCTCTCTACCCAACAACCACCCACCCAGTGTCCTCTCTCTACCCAACAACCCCCACCCTGTGTCCTCTCTCTACCTGACAACCCCCACCCTGTGTCCTCTCTCTACCCAACAACCCCCACCCTGTGTCCTCTCTCTACCCAACAACCCCCACCCTGTGTCCTCTCTCTACCCAACAACCCCCACCCTGTTTCCTCTCTCTACCCAACAACCACCCACCCTGTGTCCTCTCTCTACCCAACAACCACCCACCCTGTGTCCTCTCTCTACCCAACAACCCCCACCCTGTGTCCTCTCTCTACCCAACAACCCCCACCCTGTGTCCTCTCTCTACCCAACAACCCCCACCCTGTGTCCTCTCTCTACCCAACAACCACCCACCCTGTGTCCTCTCTCTACCCAACAACCACCCACCCTGTGTCCCATACAAGCCCAATAACCACCCAGGGCCAAATGCAGATTCAATGACACACAAACCTCTCCAACCTTTACAAACCTTTCAGAAACACAATCAAGCGCTCTCTGGTAACAGTACAAATGAATTAAAAATATTCACTTTTCTCAAAAAAAGCTGATATTTTTCCCTTGTATAATGAACTTTTTACTGATGATAATGTGTCGAACGAGGATGAAGACATTTTAAAAAAGGAAATCAACCAATGGTAATTCAGTACTTATCTACAGTATCTGATATGGAAGATCAGACTGATTCCCTTCAAAGGAAAATGTACTCAACCATAACGATGAGAATATTAATCAAGTTACAGAAATCACATCTAATCACCGTTAGGGGTTGTGCCATCACATATTTGTGGAACACATTCAACACTGCCTTGGCAGATCCAAAAACCTTATCTTTATTATAATATTATCAAACAACTGAGGATTTTTACATCTTTGTCCTCACTTTTGTAGGGACTGAATCAGTCAATCTAACGGGAAGTCAATCGGAAGTAAGCCAGTGGTCAAACCGGAGTGTGACAGAGTGTCAGGGAGATGTAACAGGTGGGTATTCTTGGGTTGATATAGTAGATTGCTCACCTTGTATGAATACCCTCTTCCACATGATCCTGCAAGGTTTTTATAGCTTTGCTGTATATCACAGTCAACACAGAGGAGAGCGTTCAAACATAAACAATCAGAGTCAGACACCATCAACCCCCCCCATACAGACACCATCAACCCCCCTATACAGACACCATCAACCCCCCATACAGACACCATCAACCCCCCATACAGACACCATCAACCCCCCCCATACAGACACCATCAAACCCCCCACACAGACACCATCAACCCCCCACAGACACCATCAAACCCCCCACACAGACACCATCAACCCCCCCACACAGACACCATCAAACCCCCCACACAGACACCATCAAACACCCCCACACAGACACCATCAAACACTCCCACACAGACACCATCAAACACCCCCATACAGACACCATCAACCCCCCCATACAGACACCATCAACCCCCCCCACACAGACACCATCAACCCCCCCACAGACACCATCAAACCCCCCACACAGACACCATCAAACCCTCCCACACAGACACCATCAAACACCCCCACACAAACACCATCAAACCCCCTCCCACACAGACACCATCAAACCCCCCACACAGACACCATCAAACCCCCACACACAGACACCATCAAACCCCCCACACAGACACCATCAAACCCCCCATACAGACACCATCAAACCCCCCACACAGACACCATCAAACACCCCCACAGACACCATCCAACCCCCCACACAGACACCATCAAACCCCCACACAGACACCATCAAACCCCACCCACACAGACACCATCAACCCCCCACAGACACCACCAAACCCCCCACACAGACACCATCAAACACCCCCACACAGACACCATCAAACCCTCCCACACAGACACCATCAAACACCCCCACACAAACACCATCAAACCCCCCACACAGACACCATCAAACCCCCCACACAGACACCATCAAACACCCCCATACAGACACCATCAACCCCCCCCACACAGACACCACCAAACCCCCCACACAGACACCATCAAACCCCACCCACACAGACACCATCAAGCCCACCCACACAGACACCATCAAGCCTGCCCACACAGACACCATCAAACCCACCCACACAGACACCATCAAACCCCACCCACACAGACACCATCAAGCCTGCCCCCACAGACACCATCAAACCCACCCACAGACACCATCAAACCCACCCACACAGACACCATCACCTTTTGGAAACAGAAGATGCTCTACAGGAATGAGTCCATCCAAATCATCTTGGCTCCTGGACCCTGTCCGCACATTTCAATGATTTATAAGTGCTCAGATAATCCCTACCATTGTGTCGCTGAGTTGTCATAGTACTGCTGCAAATGTACATTGTCCCAGGGGCATTGGCAGTTATAATGTAAGTAATCTAATTTATGTCCCTCTAACTTCCCCGAATGCCCCTGTCAATCCTATAGCTATTGTATGCAGTAATCATGCACCTTTGAATCTGAGTTATACTGTTAGCACTGAAGCGGTTTGCCGCAGTAGAAAGTCCACTGTGCGCAGCTCACCCTGCACTATCAGCTCAAACATAATTATCCCTGTAATGTCTACCTCTGATAAGCCTCCCAGTAAAGCAATAAAAACAAGAAATCCCTGAAAGGTACTAAAAATAGCCTACATTAACATCCTGTATGTAGCCTAAGAAACAAGGTTAATGGAATTGATAACTTACTAGTAACAGATAACATTCATATACTGACTATCTCTGAAACTAACTTAAATAACACATTTGATGATACAGTGGTAGAAATATATGGGTTTAATAACCTCTTCAGAAGAGACAGTAATGCCAATGGTGGACAAGTTGCCATTTATGTTCAGAGTCATATTCCTGTAAAGCTTAGACAGATTCAATGCTGTTGAATGTCAAATGCTGTTGATGTATTACGGCTACAGGTACACCTGCCTCACCGAAAGCCCATTCATGTGGGAAGCTGCTATAGACCACCAAGTGCTAACAGTCAGTATCTGGATAATATGTGTGAAGTGCTTGATAATGTATGTGATATCATCAAGCTGCCCTCTGAAGGAAAAGCTTTGAACTGTCACCAGTGCCTGCAACCTGGTTTAGGTTATCAGTCAATCTACCAGGGTAGTTACAAACACCACAGGAATGAACTCATCCACATATATTGATCAAATTTTTACTAATGATGCAGAAATCTGCTCTAAAGCAGTATCCAAATCCATTGGATGTAGTGATCACAATATAGTAGCCATATCTAGGGAAACCAAAGTTCCAAAGGCTGGGCCTAATATAGTGTATTAGAGGTCATACAATAAGATGTAAGAAGGTGTAAAGAATATTTGTTGGTCTGTGGTGTGTAATGAGAAGCAACCAGACGCTGGACTTTACACATTTAGGATTTTTTCAATTCCATTTACTAATAAGCATACACCCATTAAGAAAATGACTATAAAAACTGTAAAATCCCCGTGGATTGATGAGGAATTGAAACATTTTAAGGTTGAGAGGGATGAGGCAAAAGGAATGGCAAATAAGTCTAGCTTCACAGCTGATTGGCAAACTTACTGTAAATTGAGAAATCAGGTGACTAAACTGAACAAAAAGAAGAAACTGTACTATGAAACAAAGATAAATTATATAAATCTTTGGAACACCTTAAATTAAATTTTGGCCAAAAGGCAAACTCGGCTCCATCGTTCATTGAATTAAATGGCTCATTCATCACAAAACCAACTACTTTAATGCTTTTTTCATTGGCAAGATGAGCAAACGTAGGCATGACATGCCACCAACAAATTCTGAATCTACACATTCATGCATAACTGACCAAATTTTGAAAGACAAGCATTGTAATTTTGAATTCCCTAAAGTGAGTGTGGAAGATGTGAAAAAGTATTATTGTCTATCAACAATGACAAGCCACCTGGGTCTGACAGCTTGGATGGAAAATTACTGAGGATGATAGCAGACGATATTGCCACTTCTATTTGCCATCTCTTCAATCTAAGCCTACAGGAAAGTGTGTGCCCTCAGGCCTAGAGGGAAACAAAAGTCATTCCGCTACCCAAGAATAGCAAAGCACCCTTTACTGGCTAAAACAGCCAACAAATCATCCTGTTACCAACTCTTAGTAAACTTTTGGAAAAAAATTGTGTTTGAGCAGATATAATGCTATTTCACAGTAAACAAATTAACAACAGATTTTCAGCATGCTTATAAGGAAGGTCATTCAAAATGTACGGCATTTAAACAAATGGCTGATGATTGGCTGTGAGAAATTGATAATAAAACAATTGTGGGAGCTGTTTGGTTAGACTTCACTGCAGCTTATGACACTATCGATTATAATCTGTTGCAGGAAAAACGTATGTGTTATGACTTTACATCCCCTGCTGTATTGTGGATTGAGAGTTAACTTATTAAAACACATAGGGCGTTCTTTAATGGAAGCCTCTCCAACATAATCCAGTTAGAGTCAGGCAGTCCCCATGGCAGCTGTCTAGGCCCCTTACTTTTTTCAATATTTACTAATGACCTGCCACTGGCTCTGAGCAAACCTGTGTGTCTATGTATGCTGATAACTCAATGATATACACGTCAGCTAACACAGCAAGTGAAATCACTGCGACACTTAACAAAGAGCTGCAGTCTGTTTCAGAATAGGTGGCAAGAAATAAGTTAGTCCTAAATATTTATAAAACTAAAAGCATTGTATTTGGGACAAATCATTCACTAAACCTAAACTAAATCTTGTAATGAATAATATGGAAATTAAGAAAGTTAAGAAAACTAAACTGCTTGGAGTAACCCTGGATTGTAAATTGTCATGGTCAAAACATATTGATGCAACAGTAGCTAAGAAGGGGAGAGGTCTGTCCATAATGAAGTGCTGCTCTGCCTTCTTAACAACACTATCAACAAAGCAGGTCCTACAGGCCATAGTTTTGGCGCACCTGGACTACTGTCTGTATGGTCTGGGGCCCCAAACGTGTTGTGAAATATGTTGTGAAAAGCATGGTAATGTTTTTTAAATTGTATATAACTGTCTTCATTTTGCAGGACCCCCGGAAGAGTAGCTGCTGCTGTGGCAGGAACTAATGGGGTTCCATAATAAATACAAGTACAAACCCACCCACATGGAAAGACCAGATGCATTTCACCCATTCTTAGAGGAACAGTTGATAATGCAGCAGAAAAGTGTTTAGGACTGTTCTACAGACAGTTAAGGAACAGTTGATAATGCAGCAGAAAAGTGTTTAGGACTGTTCTACAGACAGTTAAGGAACAGTTGATAATGCAGCAGAAAAGTGTTTAGGACTGTTCTACAGACACGAGTTAAGGCGATGTCTGGGAAATCCATAGACTCCAATTCATTATATAATCCATTCATTCACAATCATTCATTCATTCACAATAAAACAATTCACTCATTCACAATAATTCATTCACACATTCACAA
The DNA here is from genome assembly GCF_034236695.1 of Oncorhynchus nerka. Lineage (NCBI taxonomy): Eukaryota > Metazoa > Chordata > Actinopteri > Salmoniformes > Salmonidae > Oncorhynchus > Oncorhynchus nerka. The sequence continues at coordinate 18,876,892 of NC_088405.1, forward strand.
TATTTCATTCATTCATAGACAATAATTTATTCAATCACACATTCACAACAGTTAATTCATTCACAATAATTTGTTCATTCACACATTCACAATCATTGATTGAGTCATTCACAACGATGTACTCTCACTAGCAATAGATGGATAGCAATAGATGGATAGATGAGGGGAGAAGAGAGGAGGATCTCCAGTCCATTCTTCACCAGCACCCCCACCCAGTCCATCAGGGCCCAGTACTGCAGGTAGTCATGTCCTCCATGCCAGAGACACACGAAGCCAAATGCTAGAGCTGTGGAGAGCATCTTCAACAGCAGCCCGCTGCAAGAGCTTCCTAGTGGGATGTAAATGTACCTGCAACAGGGAGGGCGACAAAGACAGCAACCATGGGTAGCATGGATTTCACAAAGACATGATACACAAACCACAGACCTACCAGCTCATGAAATCTAAAATGTATTAGTGGTTATTGGGCAGTAAAAAAACAACACATATCTGGACAATTTGAAATAGTACAGTGCATTCAGATCTGACATTTCAACATCCACCCCCAGGGGCAACTCCAACATACAATCTACATTCATCATCCAAACAGTAAGAACATCCCATGCATAACGAGACCAGGGATGCATAGACAAATACATGATGATGAATGTATTTCATTAAAAAAACGCCATAGCTTGTCACCTGCAGAGAGACACCCACTAGAACGAATGATGAACCTCTAAATCAGAAAGCAGAGATTTCCCTAATGTTCTATTGCTCTACACAGGCTCCTGGGTACAACAATAGTTAACCACCCAGTTGTGTGTGTGTGTGTGTGTGTGTGTGTGTGTGTGTGTGTGTGTGTGTGTGTGTGTAAGTAGGGTAGGATGAGGGGTAGCAGGACGGTGATACTTGTGCTCCAACACTCTCTCCTCTTCCGTGTTTTTCTAGTTCGGTTTTTTCTTTGCCATTCTGAACCGAACTGGCAGAGCTTGACATTAAGCATGGTTCCATTTCAAGGCTGAGGGAACACTAGTCCTTCTTTTGGAGAAGCGGTACTGGGTAGGCTTCATGAAAGCCTTCATGTAATTCTCTGAAATTCAGGCCACTAGCGTTACACAACAGACACAGGATAACAATCAGATTCACAGGTATTTGAATCAAAGAGGAACAGGCAGGTGCCCTGGTTGGCATAACCAGGGCACCTCAAACATCATTTTCTTTGTGTGCGTTTGTTTTGTTCAAGACTAAATTGGTCTGTGCAATCTGCTGATGCAGGCCTAACCTGATTCAGAGGGGTCGGGTTAAATGTGGAAGACACATTTCAGTTGACTGCATTCAGTTGTACAACTGACTAGGTATCCCCCTTTCCTTCCGTCCTTAACCATATGAAGAGGAAAACAGAGGCAAAGCTATGGAGAGCCTCTTTTAGATAGAGAGAGAATGAGAGAGGGAGAGAAAGGGAGAGAACAGGATTTGAGATTAGGGGGGGGTTCACCTCCTCTCCTCTTCTGTGTCATCTAAACAATGAAAAGGACTGTGTGTTCGGAAGGCTGTCCGTTGTCATCCGCTCTGCTCCTGCAGAGTCTCACTAATCTCCACGGGAGACACAGCGGTCGACCTGGCACCCAAGCATACAACACAACCTTCCTATCGCCAACACAGATCATACCACATCTTTCACACAGAGAGCCAATGTACCACAGCAAAACTCAAATGTACAACAGCAAACCACAGTGTCTAGTTAGTTAGAGCTGATTCTCCTTGTCATTTTCAACTTGTTCATCCATGGATGGACTAAAATACTGTTGATTGTACCCAATCTGCCAACACAGGCCTCCTAACACTAACATGGATTAGAACACAACTTTCACACTGCCACTAACGTTTTTTACCACAGCAACACTTACATCTTGTTAGATCACTTTCTGTGACGGTCAGATTCGCACCGTTCATCCCTGCTAAATCAAACAGGCCACTGCTATAATGCTCAATGCAAGTATCAAGCATTGTATAAAAGAGAATGCAGGAGAATAATACCCTTTGCCTGGCGTCACCATTCTGCTCGTAACACAGACAAGGCAACCTTATTTCCAGTTTATGACTCAGAAACATTGTTTGTCATCTACAAATCTGCCTTCTTTGTGAGGCATTGGAAAACCTCCCTGGTCTTTGTGAGGCATTGGAAAACCTCCCTGGTCTTTGTGAGGCATTGGAAAACCTCCCTGGTCTTTGTGAGGCATTGGAAAACCTCCCTGGTCTTTGTGGTTGAATCTGTGTTTGAAATTCACTGCTCGGATGAGGAACCTTGCAGATAATTGAATGTTTGGGATACAGAGATGAGGTAGTCATTCAAAGATCATGTTAAACACTATTATTGCACACAGAGTGACTCCATGCAACTTATTATGTGACTGTTCAGCACATTTTTAATCCTGAACTCATTTAGGCTTGCTGTAACAAAGGGGTTGTAAACTTACTTTTTGACACAAGACATTTCTTTTGTTTTTGTACTTTTTTTGTAAAAATGTCCAAAAACATAATTCCACTTTGACATTATGGGGTATTGTGAAGGCCAGTGACCATAACAATGCTATAAACACCTTTTCTATTCACATACTGTCCATACGGTCAAAACACACCATTCACATACATATACACTACCATTCAAAAGTTTGGGGTCACTTAGAAATGGCCTTGTTTTTGAAAGAAAAGGCCAGCATCCCAGAGTCTCCGCTTCATTGTTGACGTTGAGACAGGTGTTTTGCAGGTACTATTTAATTTAGCTGCCAGTTGAGGACTTGTGAGGCGTCTGTTTCTCAAACTAGACACTCTAATGTACTTGTCCTCTTACTCAGTTGTGCACCGGGACCTCCCACTCCTCTTTATATTCTGGTTAGAGCCAGTTTGCTCTGTTCTGTGAAGGGAGTAGTACACAGTGTTGTACAAGATCTTCAGTTTCTTGGCAATTTCTCACATGGATTAGCCTTCATTTCTCAGAACAAGAATAGACTGACAAGTTTCAGAAGAAAAGTCTTTGTTTCTGGCCATTTTGAGCCTGTAATCGAACCCACAAATTCAGATGCTCCAGATACTCAACTAGTCTAAAGAAGGCCAGTTTTATTGCTTCGTTAATCAGAACAGCAGTTGTCAGCTGTGCTAACATAATTGCAAAATGATTTTCTAATGATCAATTAGCCTTTTCAAAGGATAAACTTGGATTAGCTAACACAACGTGCCATTGGAACACAGGAGTGATGGTTGCTGATAATGGACCTCTGTACTCTTATGTACAGTTGAAGTCGGAAGTTTAAATACACTTAGCTTGGAGTCATTAAAACTAGTTTTTCAACCACTCCACAAATTTCTTGTTAACAAACTATAGTTTTGGCAAGTTGGTTAGGATATCTACTTTTAAGTACTTTTTCCAACAATTGTTTACAGACAGCTTATTTAATTTATAATTCACTATATCACAATTCCAGTGGGTCAGAAGTTTGCATACACTAAGTTGACTGTGCCTTTAAACAGCTTGGAAAATTCTAGAAAATGATCTCATGGCTTTAGAAGCTTCTGATTGGCTAATTGACATAATTTGAGTCAATTGGAGGTGTACCTGTGGATGTATTTCAAGGCCTACCTTCAAACTCAGTGCCTCTTTGCATGAGATCATGGGAAATCAAAGTAAATCAGCCAAGACCTCAGAATTTTTTTTTGTAGATCTCCGCAAGTCTGGTTCATCCTTGGGAGCAATTTCCAAATGCCTGAAGGTACCACATTCATCTGTACAATCAATAGTACGCAAGTATAACCACCATGGGACCACGCAGCCGTCATACCGCTCAGGAAGGAGACACGTTCGGTCTCCTAGAGATGAAGGTACTTTGGTGCGAAAAGTGCAAATCAATCCCAGAACAGCAAAGGACCCCGTGAAGATACTGGAGGAAACAGGTACAAAAGTATCTATATCCACAGTAAAACGAGGCCTATATCTACATAACCTGAAAGGCCGATCAGCAGGGAAGAAGCCACTGCTCCAAAACCGCCATAAAAAAAGCCAGACTACGGTTTACAAATGCACATGGGGACAAAGATTGTAATTTTTGGGGAAATGTCCTCTGGTCTGATGAAACAAAAATAGAACTGTTTGGCCATAATGACCATCGTTATGTTTGGAGGAAAAAGGGGGATGCTTGCAAGATCAATTTGATGTTATTTTAATGGACAAAAAATTTGCTTTTCTTTCAAAAACAACGACATTTCCATGTGGCCCCAAACTTTTGAACGGTAGTGTATATACACCGCTCAAAAAAATAAAGGGAACACTTAAACAACACAATGTAACTCCAAGTCAATCACACTTCTGTGAAATCAAACTGTCCACTTAGGAAGCAAAACTGATTGACAATAAATGTCACATGCTGTTGTGCAAATGGAATAGACAACAGCTGAAAATTTTAGGCATTTAGCAAGACACCCCCAATAAAGGAGTGGTTCTGCAGGTGGGACCACAGACCACTTCTCAGTTCCTATGCTTCATGGCTGATGTTTTGGTCACTTTTGAATGCTGGCGGTGCTTTCACTCTAGTGGTAGCATGAGACGGAGTCTACAACCCACATAACCTGCTCAGGTAGTGCAGCTCATCCAGGATGGCACATCAATGCAAGATGTGGCAAGAAGGTTTGCTGTGTCTGTCAGTGTAGTGTCCAGAGCATGGAGGCGCTACCAGGAGACAGGCCAGTACATCAGGAGATGTGGAGGAGGCCGGAGGAGGGCAACAACCCAGCAGCAGGACCGCTACCTCCGCCTTTGTGCAAGGAGGAGCAGGAGGAGCACTGCCAGAGCCCTGCAAAATGACCTCCAGCAGGCCACAAATGTGCATGTGTCTGCTCAAACGGTCAGAAACTCCATGAGGGTGGTATAAGGGCCCGACGTCCACAGGTGAGGGTTGTGCTTACAGCCCAACACAGTGCAGAACGTTTGGCATTTGCCAGAGAACACCAAGATTGGCAAATTCGCCACTGGCGCCCTGTGCTCTTCACAGATGAAAGCAGGTTCACACTGAGCACATGTGACAGACGTGACAGTCTGGAGACGCCGTGGAGAACGTTCTGCTGCCTGCAACATCCTCCAGCATGACCGGTTTGGCGGTGGGTCAGTCATGGTGTGGGGTGGCATTTCTTTGGGGGGCCGCACAGCCCTCCATGTGCTTGCCAGAGGTAGCCTGACTGCCATTAGGTACCGAGATGAGATCCTCAGACCCCTTGTGAGAACATATGCTGGTGTGGTTGGCCCTGGGTTCCTCCTAATGCAAGACAATGCTAGACCTCATGTGGCTGGAGTGTGTCAGCAGTTCCTGCAAGAGGAAGGCATTGATGCTATGGACTGGCCCGCCAAATCCAGACCTCCATGGGTTGATCAATTTGATTTCCATTGATAATTTTTGTGTGATTTTGTTGTCAGCACATTCAACTACGTAAAGAAAAAAGTATTTAATAAGAATATTTCATTCATTCAGATCTAGGATGTGTTATTTTAGTGTTCCCTTTTTTTGAGCAGTGTATATTATTTATATTCCAGACTCAGGTTCGGAAGCTAATTTCCTGTAATCTGTTTTGGGGTTTTATACAGTGTATATATTACCTGTTTGTCATTTAGCAGACACTCTTTTCCAGAGCGACTTACAGTAGTGAGTGCAGACATTTTCATACTTTTCCCCCGTACTGGTAGCCCGTGGGAGTCGAACCCACTACCCTAGCGTTGCAAGCACCACGCTCTACCAACAGAGCTCATTTGAATATTTCTACTATTAGTTATTCTGTTTTTACACACTGCATACTTATTTACAGTATCTACTGCTCTAGATATTGGTAGTTTATCTTATGTAAATGAATCTGGTGTAGTTGCGTATAGAATGCATTTGGATTACAGTTACAGCACTATTTGGGTTTTTAATTGGATTAGTTACGACATTTCATAATGTCTTTCTTTTTACGATTTAGAGAATGTGAGTATTGTTTTGTATTGCTAGGTATAACTGCACTGTTGGAGCTAGAAACACAACATTTCGCTGCACCTACGATAACATCTGCAAATCTGTGTCCGCGACCAACAAACATTGATTTGAAATATAGCGATTTAGGGGCAGACCAGCTAACCTCACAACAGCAGTAACAAACAGAATAAGGGGGAAACACTGAATCTAGTAACTGCTCCTCCATCTTAAATATTACATGTAAATTGGAATGCCACATCTCTAGATACACATCCCTGGTTACAATGACTGGTTCCTACGAGGTCATCTGTGACAGTGAGTGTGTCTCAATTGGCACCCTATTCCCTATACAGCGCACTACTTTTGACCAGAGCACTATGGGATGCCATTTGGTATGCAGCCAGTGTGATAATGACCACTATTTCAGACGGGGAGAGAACTCTCCTGTTGTTATTACCAGAGCTCTGTGTATGTGTCCCCTGGGGCCTTCTCTAGAATCTCACTGTGTTGCTGCTTAGACCTGGGTTCAAATACTATTTGAAATAATTCAAAATACTGTAGCTGGGCTTGACTGAGCTTATCTGTTGCAATGGAATCAACAGCAAAGTCTCAAAAGCCATGCCCATCTGGCACTCCAGGCAAGCTAAGTCATTTTGAATTGACTTCAAATAGTATTTGAACCCAGGTCTGCTACTTTCTTACTGTGTTGCTATGTCACAGGGTTAGCTAGCGTGCTGCAGCTGAATTGACAGCCTGCTAAAGATGTGTGTGTGTGTGTGTGTGTGTGTGTGTGTGTGTGTGTGTGTGTGTGTGTGTGTGTGTGTGTGCGCTGGAAAGCCGCAGTGGAAACAACTGATTATCTGAGACAGTCTCCCACTGGCAAATCAATACATCACTACATCTGAATCCTGAGCCTGCATTTGGGCTTTCATTTGACAAAAAACTTCCAGTGTTTACCTTTGAAATACACTGCAGATGCAGAGATGAAGCATAAGTATAGTAGGTAAGAAACAGGGAATATTATGGCCACAAAAAAACCTAGTTAGCTTTGTTTCGAAATGTATAATACAATGGAATGGAAAATAACTTATTCAATCCCCTTCAATAGGGCAGTTAGATCTGTACTGGTACTGTCCCTTCCTTCGATTTAATCTTGTTCAACAGCTGTTCACTGGTTTAAACACCCCATTACTCATTCTACAGGGCCCAGGCTGCTTTAAAGGGATACTTTGGGATGTTGGCATTGAGTACCTGTCTCTATTTCACCAGAGTCAGATGAATTTATGGATACCATTTTCATGTCTCTGTGTGCAGTTTGAAGGAAGTTGCTAACTAGCGCTAGTGCAATTTCTAACTAGCATTCGTGCAATAACTGGAAGACTATGGGTACCTGCTAGAATGCTAGTAGATACCCATAGAATTCCAGTCATTGCACTAACACTAGTTAGCATTGGCTCATGAATACCACTAACTTCCTTCACACTGGAAACGGAGACATAAAAATGGTATCCACAAGTGCATCTTACTGAGGAAGTAGATAAATGGCCTCATTGCCAACATCCCAAAGTATCCCTTTAACATGTGTATCAAGATCCCTCAGATGGGCTGAGGCTATTTGCATGATGACAATGTTAAACCTACAGTCTGGGATTGGTACATAAATTTTTGGTCTTTAACATGTATAATATACAGTGTACCCACTGATAATTGAATCCCTGATTGTGGCATTAAGAGAGCTGATGAAGTCTTATAGCGGTGTATGACTGGAGACGATGGCGATGATGCAACAGGCCGCCTACCTTGGGAGAGAACACAGACATTTGCATGCCTTAGGAGAGGCATCGCTAGTGAGTCATCCTGAAGAACAGAACCTTTAACACCTACACACTCAAGACCGGGAACACGGGGATGCTACAGACAATTAAATCAGATTTAAAATGTCATTAGAACTACTTCAGCGCCACTTTGGCGAGCAGGGGACGTGGGTTTCGGCATATCATTTGGTATCGACACTGCCAGGCACTACAATCAGAAAACATTTCATCAGAAGAAGCACTTAAGAGTTTCATTACAAAGGTAGGGAATATGAAGACAGGGAAAGTGCTACAGATGGACATTGTTTCAGTGTTGAGTCCTGAAGGGTATCTAACTTCCATTATTATGATATGGACATGGATAATAATGATGGTCATGGATAGGGTTTATATAGTGCTATTTCAAGTGTTCAAAGCATTTAATCTCTAGTAGTTTTAAGTAATTCTAAGTATTTTATGTTATGGCAGAGACCATGATTGCATTCTTACAGCACAAGAATGCTTTATCTAGTCATTGATTTTGATTGAATTGGGCAGGAAATATTTGACTTGTACTATATCTGTAATTATGTACAGATGTAGGATTTTAATTTTAGCTAGTTTGCTACAGCAGGAAAATTATCCTGCAGCAAAGGAAATGTGAATTATTATGTGAATTATAATTAATGGACATTTTTATAGGGGTTTGCTACATTTTTCAGAAGGGAAAATCAAGTTTTACATTGCCTGCATTTCAAGAAAGTTCTTGCAACAGGGTGATCAAATTAAGATCTTACATATGTAGTCCCAGACCTAGATTAAGCCTACTCTTAGACAGAAAAACACTTTGCTCTTAGGGCCGGTTTCCAGGACACAGAATAAGTCTATTGCTGCACTAAAAAACACTTTGCTCTTAGGGCCGGTTTCCAGGACACAGAATAAGTCAGAAAAATTAATCCATGCTTTTGTCACTTCTAGGTTAGACTACTGCAATGCTCTACTTTCCGGCTACCCGGATAAAGCACTAAATAAACTTCAGTTAGTGCTAAATACGGCTGCTAGAATCCTGACTAGAACCAAAAAATTTGATCATATTACTCCAGTGCTAGCCTCTCTACACTGGCTTCCTGTCAAAGCAAGGGCTGATTTCAAGGTTTTACTGCTAACCTACAAAGCATTACATGGGCTTGCTCCTACCTATCTCTCTGATTTGGTCCTGCCGTACATACCTACACGTACGCTACGGTCACAAGACGCAGGCCTCCTAATTGTCCCTAGAATTTCTAAGCAAACAGCTGGAGGCAGAGCTTTCTCCTATAGAGCTCCATTTTTATGGAACGGTCTGCCTACCCATGTCAGAGACGCAAACTCGGTCTCAACCTTTAAGTCTTTACTGAAGACTCATCTCTTCAGGGGTCATATGATTGAGTGTAGTCTGGCCCAGGAGTGGGAAGGTGAACGGAAAGGCTCTGGAGCAACGAACCGCCCTTGCTGTCTCTGCCTGGCCGGTTCCCCTCTTTCCACTGGGATTCTCTGCCTCTAACCCTATTACAGGGGCTGAGTCACTGGCTTACTGGGGCTCTCTCATGCCGTCCCTGGAGGGGTGCGTCACCTGAGTGGGTTGATTCACTGTTGTGGTCATCCTGTCTGGGTTGGCGCCCCCCCCTTGGGTTGTGCCGTGGCGGAGATCTTTGTGGGCTATACTCAGCCTTGTCTCAGGATGGTAAGTTGGTGGTTGAAGATATCCCTCTAGTGGTGTGGGGGCTGTGCTTTGGCAAAGTGGGTGGGGTTATATCCTTCCTGTTTGGCCCTGTCCGGGGGTGTCCTCGGATGGGGCCACAGTGTCTCCTGACCCCTCCTGTCTCAGCCTCCAGTATTTATGCTGCAGTAGTTTATGTGTCGGGGGGCTAGGGTCAGTTTGTTATATCTGGAGTACTTCTCCTGTCCTGTGTGAATCTAAGTGTGCGTTCTCTAATTCTCTCCTTCTCCCTTTCTTTCTCTCTCTCGGAGGACCTGAGCCCTAGGACCATGCCCCAGGACTACCTGACATGATGACTCCTTGCTGTCCCCAGTCCACCTGGCCATGCTGCTGCTCCAGTTTCAACTGACCTGAGCCCTATGACCATGCCCCAGGACTACCTGACATGATGACTCCTTGCTGTTCCCAGTCCACATGCTGCTGCTCCAGCACTTTGAGATATCAGCTGATGTACGAATGGCTATATAAATAAAATTGATTTGCTTTGATAAACCATTTATAACCCGTAATAGCCTTCATAAACCATTTATAACCCTTAATAGCCTTCATAAACCATTTATAACCTGTAATAGTCTTCATTGACCATTTATAACCCTTAATAGTCTTCATAAACCATTTATAACCCTTAATAGCCTTCATAAACCATTTATAACCCTTAATAGCCTTCATAAACCATTTATAACCCTTTTCAATTGAGACCTCTAATTGAACGTATATGCCAGCCCAGGACGAGGCTTTACCCTGGGTCCGGGAAACTAGCCCGTAGAGTTTAGGCTGATGGATCTATTCTATGGGGACATTATAGCAGGTGGCTGACCTGGTCATTTTATTTTTATTTTTATTTTTTTAACCTTTATTTTACTAGGCAAGTCAGTTAAGAACAAATTCTTATTTTCAATGACGGCCTAGGAACAGTGGGTTAACTGCCTGTTCAGGGGTAGAACGACAGATTTGTACCTTGTCAGCTCGGGGATTCGAACTTGCAACCTTTCGGTTACTAGTCCAACGGTCTAACCACTAGGTTACCCTGCCGCCCCTCAACTTTGCGAACCAAAGTTGAGGAACCTTTATCTAAACATATTCATTAGACCAGAGCATGGAGCCCAAACTAACACATTCAGAGCTTGGTGTCCATCATTATAAACACTGAAAAGCTGAACGTAGAAATGAACACACATTCATTATACATCTGTTTCATATGCGCATATTCAAAGAATTGGGCATTTTTCAAACAAAGCAAACAACACAAAAAAATATGTCATACAAGTGGTTCACCTGCGATGGCACTACACGGCGTAATAATGACTATATGCAAATACAGCAGGGGATCAAACATATTTTGTTCGCTGGAGAGCCACATTGGCACAAGCCTATGTAGGTAGTAATGACGGTGTTGTTTTGTACAGAGAATTTCATTGAGCTCTTGAAAATGCAACAATGAATGTACTCACAGGGAGTATAATAAATTAATGCATTATGAATTCAAACAACGCTTCCCAAATGTACAAGGACACACAGTATTTCTATGGTGATTTGTTGTGTGTGGAAAAAAGAAGCTTGCCACTGATTCAGAACTTTCAATGTGAAAATGTATCTCATGTAAGGTATGTGCAGTGGTGTAAAGTACTTAGGTAAAAATACTTTAAAGTACTAATTAAGTCGTTTTTTGATGGTATATGTACCTCACTTTACAATTTATTTTTGGCCATTTTTTACTACATTCCTAAAGAAAATAATGTACTTTTTACTCCACACCCAAAAGTACTTGCTACATTTTGAATGCTTAGAAAAGCAGGAAAATGGTCCAATTTGAAATGATTGCTTTTGATACTTAAGTATATTTAAAACCAAATACTTTTAGACTTTTACTCAAGTAGTATTTTACTGGGTGACTTTCACTTTTACTTGAGTCATTTTCTGTTAAAACCATTCCCTGCAGTAGAATAACAGTCATCTGTGATGTATATAAAGTGTAATATTGGGATGCAAACTCCAAATGGAATATATATCCAACATGTTACAGGTGTCGTCTTTTTTAAAAGTCCATAACCATGTGTGTAAGGTGTATACTTTTGTTTCAAAGTAGATTATTTAAGACTACCAAGAAACACTCTGTGTTACCCTGATTTAGCCCACAGCATTAAAAGGTTTTAATTTATCTTTATTTTTACACAAGTATGAAAATTGGGTACTTTTTACACCACTGGGTATGTACATGTATGTCAATCTTTTCAAACCAAGCTCATGACTTGTGGAGTCCAGCATAAGGGTGAGTACCCACAAGGTAATTGTTTTTAAAAATCTGTGGTTCAAGTGGTTGATTTGACAAAAAATATAAAATAATATATATAATATATATACAGATTTTAAAATCAATTACAGAGATACTATGTAATTGAACACAGGTTGGTTATCAGTGTTTTACAGGTTCTATCCTGAGGCCTGCAGTCGCTGTTCAGACATGAGTACAGTGCAAACACACACACAAAGAGAAGTAGTCATTCTCTACACACACACACACACACACACACACACACACACACACACACACACACACACACACACACACAATTACAGTGCCTAAACCCTCTCCGATTCCTCTCATTAACCCAATGTGTCCATCCCAAACAGGGCAGGGTGCCAGAAGAGAAGGAATAGGTGAGAATGAATAAAAAGTATTGAAAGACACCCACTTGCGTTTCTTGCCACAGTTTTTCCAATCCACTTTCCTACCTTTACAAACATCCATTATGTTCATTTGAAACAGGCTGTTGTTGCAGGGGGGCATCAAAACCATCTATTTTGTTTTTGTTGCATTAAAAAAAATGTCAGTTCATTGAAAACCTCCACGAGGTACAGCTAGAAGAGGTCCCCCACCAGGCACGACCCTGATAGCCTGGTTCCTCTCTAGGTTTCTTCCTAGGTTCCTGCCTTTTTTAGGGAGTTTTTCTTAGCCACTGTGCTTCTACATCTGCTCTTTGGGATTTTAGGCTGGGTATCTGTATAGCACTTTGTGACAAAAGCTGATGTAAAAATAACTTTATAAAATAAATATGATTGAATGATTAAAATTAAAGAGCACAACTACCCGTGAAATGAATTAAGAATTGAAATCTGTTTTGCTGTTACTTTGAATTGTTTGTCATCATCGGCCATCCCTTTGTCTCCAGGGCCCTACATGTTTCGACGTCAGCAGGTGTTCACAGACAGGAGGGGAAGGAGAGATCATGACAGTATCTTGCCCCAGCATTTCATATGTTTCTGTGGATTTAGTACAAAGCCAAAGTTTTATGAACAAAATGGTTCAATATGATTTATTACCTCCCATTTTACATGCTGAAAATGAACATAAACTCAATGTTCTACACTATTTTGCTTTCTAGACTATTTTGCTTTCTACACTATTTTGCTTTCTACACTATTTTGTCCATTTGAAAAAGAAATTGAGAACATAATATTTATCATCACATGATTGTGTCTAGTGTCAGTCTGACACATATGTAACATTTATAAAGAAGTGAGGCGTGCTTCACTCGTGACTCAAACTGGCCTGGCCCAGTCACAAACACGCACTCACTCGCAGTTGGAGCCAGTTGAAAGTGAATCCAATTGTCTGTTTGATGTTAGTGTGACACCTCTCTGTGTCAGTGACAGAGAGGTAGGGATTATCTAGAGGCCTCAGAGCAGTCACACTAACATCAAACAGACAATTGGATTCACTTTCAACTGGCTCCAACTATGAGTAAGTACGTTTTAAAGCCCACTTTAATGAACAATACCTTTAAAAGGCTTAATAGCCTTCATAAACCATTTATAACCCTTAATAGCCTTCATAAGGCCTTGGTCTACACGGACATGTTCTGGCCTGGTTTAGATCTTATCTGTCGGAAAGATATCAGTTTGTCTCTGTGAATGGTTTGTCCTCTGACAAATCAACTGTAAATTTCGGTGTTCCTCAAGGTTCCGTTTTAGGACCACTATTGTTTTCACTATATATTTTACCTCTTGGGGATGTTATTCGAAAACATAATGTTAACTTTCACTGCTATGCGGATGACACACAGCTGTACATTTCAATGAAACATGGTGAAGCCCCAAAATTGCCCTCGCTAGAAGCATGTGTTTCAGACATAAGGAAGTGGATGGCTGCAAAATTTCTACTATTAAACTCGGACAAAACAGAGATGCTTGTTCTAGGTCCCAAGAAACAAAGAGATCTTCTGTTGAATCTGACAATTAATCTTAATGGTTGTACAGTCGTCTCAAATAAAACTGTGAAGGACCTCGGCGTTACTCTGGACCCTGATCTCTCTTTTGAAGAACATATCAAGACCATTTCGAGGACAGCTTTTTTCCATCTACGTAACATTGCAAAAATCAGAAACTTTCTGTCCAAAAATGATGCAGAAAAATTAATCCATGCTTTTGTCACTTCTAGGTTAGACTACTGCAATGCTCTACTTTCCGGCTACCCGGATAAAGCACTAAATAAACTTCAGTTAGTGCTAAATACGGCTGCTAGAATCCTGACTAGAACCAAAAAATTTGATCATATTACTCCAGTGCTAGCCTCTCTACACTGGCTTCCTGTCAAAGCAAGGGCTGATTTCAAGGTTTTACTGCTAACCTACAAAGCATTACATGGGCTTGCTCCTACCTATCTCTCTGATTTGGTCCTGCCGTACATACCTACACGTACGCTACGGTCACAAGACGCAGGCCTCCTAATTGTCCCTAGAATTTCTAAGCAAACAGCTGGAGGCAGAGCTTTCTCCTATAGAGCTCCATTTTTATGGAACGGTCTGCCTACCCATGTCAGAGACGCAAACTCGGTCTCAACCTTTAAGTCTTTACTGAAGACTCATCTCTTCAGGGGGTCATATGATTGAGTGTAGTCTGGCCCAGGAGTGGGAAGGTGAACGGAAAGGCTCTGGAGCAACGAACCGCCCTTGCTGTCTCTGCCTGGCCGGTTCCCCTCTTTCCACTGGGATTCTCTGCCTCTAACCCTATTACAGGGGCTGAGTCACTGGCTTACTGGGGCTCTCTCATGCCGTCCCTGGAGGGGGTGCGTCACCTGAGTGGGTTGATTCACTGTTGTGGTCATCCTGTCTGGGTTGGCGCCCCCCCCTTGGGTTGTGCCGTGGCGGAGATCTTTGTGGGCTATACTCAGCCTTGTCTCAGGATGGTAAGTTGGTGGTTGAAGATATCCCTCTAGTGGTGTGGGGGCTGTGCTTTGGCAAAGTGGGTGGGGTTATATCCTTCCTGTTTGGCCCTGTCCGGGGGTGTCCTCGGATGGGGCCACAGTGTCTCCTGACACCTCCTGTCTCAGCCTCCAGTATTTATGCTGCAGTAGTTTATGTGTCGGGGGGCTAGGGTCAGTTTGTTATATCTGGAGTACTTCTCCTGTCCTGTGTGAATCTAAGTGTGCGTTCTCTAATTCTCTCCTTCTCCCTTTCTTTCTCTCTCTCGGAGGACCTGAGCCCTAGGACCATGCCCCAGGACTACCTGACATGATGACTCCTTGCTGTCCCCAGTCCACCTGGCCATGCTGCTGCTCCAGTTTCAACTGACCTGAGCCCTATGACCATGCCCCAGGACTACCTGACATGATGACTCCTTGCTGTTCCCAGTCCACATGCTGCTGCTCCAGCACTTTGAGATATCAGCTGATGTACGAAAGGCTATATAAATAAAATTGATTTGCTTTGATAAACCATTTATAACCCGTAATAGCCTTCATAAACCATTTATAACCCTTAATAGCCTTCATAAACCATTTATAACCTGTAATAGTCTTCATTGACCATTTATAACCCGTAATAGTCTTCATAAACCATTTATAACCCTTAATAGCCTTCATAAACCATTTATAACCCGTAATAGCCTTCATAAACCATTTATAACCCGTAATAGTCTTCATAAACCATTTATAACCCTAAATAGTATTCATTGACCATTTATAACCCTTAATAGTCTTCATAAACCATTTATAACCCTTAATAGTCTTCATAAACTATTTATTACCCGTAATAGCCTTCATAAACCATTTATTACCCTTAATAGCCTTCATTAACCATTTATTACCCTTAATAGTCTTCATAAACCATTTATAACATTTAATAACCTTCATAAAGGCTACTTCTGATGTCTTAATTTCTTGTTATTTTTTGGGGAGGGGAAATTATGTGTGTATTATTGTATTGCTAGATATTGCTGCACTGTTGGAGCTAGAAACATCAGCATTTCGCTGCACCTGCGATAACATCTGCAAAACTGTGTATGTGACCAATAAACTTTGATTTGATAAAGCCTTGATATTGCTTGCGAAATGGCATTCCTTGTTATACAAAGATTAACAACAGAGTTATCCCTCATTTGGCAAAGCACCAGATTAAAGTAAGACTTTGCTTATAAATGCGTATGAAGGATATATAAAGCATCTATACATTGTTCATTTAAAACAGCACCCAGATTTTCCTATTATTTCGATGACAATATTTTTGAAAGAAGTCATGGTTGATATACACTGAGTGTACAAAACATTAGGAAAACCTTTCTAATATTGAGTTGCACCCCCTGAACCGCCTCAAATCGCCTGGGCATGAATGCTACAAGGTGTCGAAAGCGTTCCACAGGGATGCTGGCCCATGTCGACTCCAAAGCTTCCCACAGTTATGTCGAATTGGCTGGATGTCCTTTGGGTGGTGCACCATTCTTGATACACAAAGGAAACTGATGAGCCTGAAAAACCCATCAGCGTTGCACACTCAAACGGGTGTGCCTGGCACATTCTACCATACTCAGTTCAAAGGCACTTAAATATTTTGTCTTGCCCATTCACCCTCTGAATGGCACACATACAAAATCCATATTTCAATTGTCTCAAGGCTTTAAAATCCTTTAACCTGTTTCCTCCCCTTCATCTACACTTGTTAAAGTGGATTTAAAAAATGACATCAATAAGGGATCATAGCTTTCACCTGGATTCACCTGGTCGGTCTGTCATGGAAAGACCCGTTCCTAATGTTTTGTACACTCAGTGTAGCTAGGTAGGATGTATTTATTTATTTATTTGACAATTTCACACAATACAATCATTGAGGATGACACAAAAATGTTTAAAAAAACATATTTCCATTGTGGTCCTCTTAAATGGTTAAAAAAATAGTAGTTCTAGTCTACACAGTACTGCTAGTTTACTAGGCATAGTGGTTACACATACAGTAGAACACATAACAGTACAAAGGATGACATTGTCATAGCCTAGGCCCTAGAGCAGGACTCCTTCAGTAGATAATCAATATCAGGCTCCTGAACTGAGCTAGATGATGGTTGATGATGGTGATGCCAGGTGAAGCTTCACGTTCGGACGGGAATGATGTCGCTCAGTCTTGATAACTGTATACAGCGTCCCAAATGGCACCCTATTCACAACATAGTGCACACATTTTGACTAGAGCCCTAATGGCCCTGATCAAAAGTAGTGCACCAAATAGGGAATATGGTGCCATTTGGGACTGAGACAGTGGATTGTCTCATCCCAGACGTATCAAGGCATATAGTCACCTAAGTGGGTCAGATCAATCCCAAGCAGGACAAAGTGTTCATGAGGGCATTCATATATTGGCAGAACAGAGGGTTGGAGGCACAGTGTGTATCCCAAATGGCACCATATCCCCTATGTAGTGCACTACTTTTTACCTGGGCATTATATAGGGAATATGGTACCATTTGAGACGCATACCAATCACCACCCCATCAAGACTGCACCCAGTGCCCAGTTTGTCCACTGTAATCTAATGTATGTTCCAATCTCCTTCCAGAAGCCCAGATTAAAGGGAGACACCTGGACAGGGAGATGTGAGGGGACTTGAGGCTGCTTAACTTCCCTCTGATTGGTGAAGGTCGGAGAGATAGGTTGCAGCCAGATAACTCAATTCCATGGAATATATTAGCTGTCTGGAAAGTTAGATCAGAACCATTTTCCTGTGAGGGCTAATGAGAGGGCGTAATGAGTGTGTGTGTATGTGTGTGTGTGTGTGTGCGTTCAGTGTCAGGACAGTCTTCTGTAGAATACATCAATAGCCCATATTCCCAAAAATTCCATACAGAAACTGTAATCATGATTGAAGATTCAATACATTTCCATACCAGTCAAAGGTTTTGGGAAATTGACTATGTGCAGCTCAATAAGAAAACTTAAACTGAAATATAATCTATTTAAAGAATAATTCTGCATTCCTCAGTTTACTGTTGCTATCTGCACTGTTCTGAAAGCCTCTGATCACCCCACGGAGGCCAACAACAAAGTTTAACGACTGCCACAAATCCTGCCTGCGCTCTATGTTGCCATTATGGTTTTTAAGAGGAATCCAATTCACTCAGCATCGAGCCAGCAATAAAACAACTAAATAGATTAAGAAGAACTCCTTGCCTCAGCAATCCAATAACGTGGGTTCCTGTGTTGTCAGGTAGTGATTCACAGAGATAGAGCGTCCCACACCAATTAAAGCCACAGTCTGTGATCTGAGGATACGTTCAATGGTCATTAGGGTGAGATTGGCCCAAGTGAGCCCTTTTGTCAGAAGTTTAATGAAGACTAATCAGGTGAAAGACAGAGACGGACTCATATACTGATGGACTGGAGCCTAATACACTATATATACAAAAGTAGGTGGACACCCCTTAAAATTTGTGGATTCAGTTATTTCAGCCACACCAGTTGGTGACAGGTGTATAAAATCAGGCACACAGTCATGCAATCTGCATAGAGAAACATTGGCAGTAGAATGGCCTTACTGAAGAGCTCAGTGACTTTCAACGTGGCACTGTCATAGGATGCCACCTTTCCAACAAGTCAGTCTGTCAAATTTCTGCCCTGCTAGAGCTGCCCCGGTCAACTGTCAGTGTTGTTATTGTGAAGTGGAAACGTCTAGGAGCAACAACGGCTCAGCCGTGAAGGGGTGGGACACACAAACTCACAGAACGAGAATGCCGAGTGCTGAAGTGTAAAAATGGTCTGTCCTTGGTTGCAACACTCACTAACAAATTCCAAACATCAGCAGGAGAACTGTTCGTCGGGAGCTTCATGACATGGGTTTCTATGGCCGAGCAACCGGACGCAAGCCTGAGATCACCATGCGCAATGCCAAGAGTTGGCTGGAGTGGTGTAAAGCTCACCGCCATTGGACTATGTAGCAGTGGAAACGCGTTCTCTGGCATGATGCGACAGCAAACAATGATGTTCTAGACAATTCTGTGCTCCCAACTTTGTGGAAACAGTTTGGGGAAGGCCATTTCCTGTTTCAGCAGATCGGTGTGGAAGAACTTGACTGGCCTGTACAGAGCCCTGACATCAACCGCATTATACACCTTTGGGATGAATTGGAACATCGATTGCGAGCCTGGTCTTATCGCCCAACATCAGTGCCTGACCTCACTAATGCTCTTGTGGCTGAATGGAAGCAAGTCCCTGCAGCAATGTTCCAACATCTAGTGAAAAGCCTTCCCAGAAGAGTGGAGGCTGTTATAAGGGGGACAAACTCCATATTAATGCCGGAATTTTCTATCCTCTGTGGTCAGCCATCTCTCAATTCAATTCAAAGTGCTTTTTGGCATGGGAAACATATGTTTACATTGCCAAAGCAAGTGAAATAGATAATATAGTTCTCACTCTATCCTCTGTGGTAAACCCTCTCTCTCTATCCCCTGTGGTCAACCATCTCTCTCTATCCCCTGTGGTAAACCCTCTCTCTCTATCCCCTGTGGTCAACCATCTCTCTCCATCCCCTGTGGTCAACCATCTCTCTCTATCCCCTGTGGTCAACCATCTCTCTCCATCCCCTGTGGTCAACCATCTCTCTCTATCCCCTGTGGTCAACCATCTCTCTCCATCCCCTGTGGTCAACCATCTCTCTCCATCCCCTGTGGTCAACCATCTCTCTCCATCCCCTGTGGTCAACCATCTCTCTCCATCCCCTGTGGTCAACCATCTCTCTCCATCCCCTGTGGTCAACCATCTCTCTCCATCCCCTGTGGTCAACCATCTCTCTCCATCCCCCTGTGGTCAACCATCTCTCTCCATCCCCTGTGGTCAACCATCTCTCTCTATCCCCTGTGGTCAACCATCTCTCTCCATCCCCTGTGGTCAACCATCTCCCCCTCTTTCTCTCTCTCCCTCTCCCTCTCTCTAATTTCAATTTAAGGACTTTATTGGCATGGGAAACATACTGTATGTTAACATTGCCAAGCAAGTGAAATAGATAATCAACAAAAGTGAAAAAAACTATTCAAATTAACAGCAAACAATACACTCACAAAAATTCCACAAGAATATGTCTATATACAGTGTTGTAATGATGTGCAAATAGTTGAAGTACAAAGGCGGGAAAAATAAACACAAATATTGGTTGTATTTACAATGGTGTTTGTTCTTCACTGGTTGTGTAAATTGAGGGAAATATGTGTCTCTAATATGGTCATACATTTGGCAGGAGGTTAGGGAAGTGCAGCTCAGTTTCCAACTTATTTTGTTGGCATAGTCTGTCTTCTCTTGAGAGCCAGGTCTGCCTTCAGCTACCTTTCTCAATAGCAAGGCTATGCTCACTGAGTCTGTACATAGCCAAAGATTTCCTTAATTTTGGGTCAGTCACAGTGGTCAGGTATTCTGCCACTGTGTACTCTCTGTTTAGGGTCAAATAGCATTCCAGTTTCTCAGTTTGTTTGTAAATGATTTCCAATGTGTCAAATAATTCTCTTTTTGTTTTCTCATGATTTGGTTAGGTCTAATTGTGTTGCTGTCCTGGGACTTTGTGTTTCTGAACAAAGATCCAGGACCAGCTTGCTTAGGGGACTATTCTCCAGGTTCAATGTTCTGTAGGTGATGGATTTGTTATGGAAGGTTTGGGAATTGCTTGCTTTTAGGTAGTTGTAGAATTTAACGTCTCTTTTCTGGATTTTGATCATTAGCGGGTATCAGCCTAATTCTGCTCTACATGCATTATTTGGTGTTTTACATTGTACACTGAGGATATTTTTGCAGATTTCTGGATGCAGAGTCTCAATTTGGTGTTTGTCCCATTTTGTGAATTATTGGTTGGTGAGTGGACGCCGGACCTCACAACCATAAAGGGCAATGGGTTCGATAACTGAGTATTTTTAGCCAGATCCTAATTGGTATGTCAAATTTGATGTTCCTTTGGATGGCATCGAAGGCCCTTGTTGCCTTGTCTCTCAGCTCGTTCACAGCTTTGTGGAAGTTACCTGTGGTGCTGATGTTTTGGCTGAGGTATGTATAGTGTGCTCTAGGGCAACGGTGTCTAGACGGAATTTGTATTTGTGGTCCTTTTTTGGAAGACAATTATTTTTGTCTTACTGAGATTTACAGTCAGGGCCCAGGTCTGACAGAATCTGTGCAGATTCTATGTGCAGAATCTAGGTGCTGCTGTATGCCCTTCTTGGTTGGTGACAGAAGCAGCAGATCATCAGCAAACAGTAGACATTTGACTTCAGATTCTAGTAGGGTGAGGCCAGGTGCTGCAAACTGTTCTAGTGCCCACGCCAATTCGTTGATATATATGTTGAAGAGGGTGGAGCTTAAGCTGCATCCCTGTCTCACCCCACGGCCCTGTGGATAGAAATTGTTTAGTTTTTTGACAATTTTAACCGGACACTTGTTGTTTGTGTACATGGATTTTATAATGTTGGATGTTTTTCCCCCAACACCACTTTCCATCCATTTGTATAGCAGAAATCAACAAAGCATGAGAAGCCTTTGCCTTTGTTTTGGTTTGTTTGTTTGTCAATTAAAGTGTGTAGGGTGAATACGTGATCTGTCATAAGGTAATTTGGTAAAAAGCCAATTTGACATTTTCTCAGTACATTGTTTTCACTGAGAAAACAAGTCTGCTTTTAATGATAATGCTGAAGATTTTCCCAAGGTTGCTGTTGACGCATATCCCTTGGTAATTTTTGGGGTCTAATTTCTCTCCCCTTTAGTGGATTGGGGTGATCGGTCCTTGGTTCCAAATATTAAGGAAGATGCCAGAGCTGAGGATGGTGTTGTAGTTTAAGTATAGCCAATTGAAATTTGTGGTCTGTATATTTTATAATTTCATTGAGGATACAATCAATCACACAGGCCTTTTTGGGTTGGAGGGTTTGTATTTTTGTCCTGTTGTTCATTCAATGTAATTGGAGAATTCAGTGGGTTCTGGTAGTCTTTAATAGTTGATTCTAAGATTTGTATTTGATCATGTATATGGTTTTACTGTTTGTTCTTTATTATAAAGTCAAAACGATTGGAGAAGTAGTTTATCCATACTTCTCCATTTTGGATAGATAACTCTTCGTGTTGTGTGTATACAGTTTTCAAATTTTCCAAGAAGTGGTTAGATTCTATTGATTTTTCAATTACATTGAGCTGATTTCTGATGCACTGTTCCTTCTTTTTCCGTAGTGTATTTCTGTATTTTAGTGATTCACTATAGTGAAGGCGTAGGCTCAGGTTTCTATGTTTTTGGTTGGATAGGTTTCTCAATTTCTTTCTTAGGTTTTTGCATTCTTCATCAAACCATTTGTCATTGCTGTTAATTTTCTTAGGTTGTCTGCTTTAACTTTTTCGATTTGATAGGCAAGCTAAAAGGTCAAATATAATGTTTAGGTTTTATACGACCATGTTTACACCTTCACTATTACACTGAAACCTATTGCCAAGGAAATTGTCTAAAAGGGATTTAATTTGTTTTGCCTAATAGTTTTTTGGTAGAATTCCATATGATTTTAAATCCATCTATGGCATGTATTAACATTGTTCAGTTCCTCTGGCTTTGATGCCTCATGATTGAGCATAGCTCTGTTTAAGTAGAGTGTGATTTTGCTGTGATCTGATAGGGGTGTCAGTGGACCGATTGTGAACGCTCCGAGAGACTCTGGGTTGAGGTCATTGATAAAATAGTCTACAGTACTACTGCCAAGAAATGAGCTATAGGTGTACCTAACATAGGAGTCCCCTCGAAGCCTACCATTGGCTATGTGCATACCCAGCGTCCGATAGAGCTGCAGGAGATGTGACCCGTTTTTGTTGATTATGTTGTCGTAGTTGTGTCTAGGAGGGTATATGGGGGAGGGAATGCTGTCACCTCCAGGTACAGTGGCGTGCGAAAGTATTCACCACCTTTGGCATTTTTCCTATTTTGTTGCCTTACAACCTGGAATTAAAATGGATTTTTTGGGGGTTTGTATTATTTGATTTACTCAACATGCCTGCTACTTTGGAAATAAAGAAATAAACAAAAAAAATGGAAAACTGGAGCATGCATAACTATTAACCCCTCCCCAAAGCCAATACTTTGTAGAGACACCTTTTGTAGCAATTACAGCTGCAGGTCTCTTGGGGTATGTCTCTATAAGCTTGGTACATCTAGCCATTGGGATTGTTTCCCATTCTTCAAGGCAAAACTGCTCCAGCTCCTTCAAGTTGGATGGGTTCCGCTGGTGTACAGAAATCTTCAAGTCATACCACAGATTCTCAATTGGATTGAGGTCTGGGCTTTGACTAGGCCATTCCAAGACATTCAAAAGTTTCCCCTTAAACCACTCGATGGTTGCTTTATCAGTATGCTTAGGGTCATTGTCCTGCTGGAAGGTCGATGAAAAACATCCCCACAACATGATGCTGCCACCAACATGCTTCACTGTGGGGATGGTTCAAAGTTTCAGATATTTTGTTCTGTACTTTTCCACAACTTTGTCCCTGCCCTGTTTGGAGAGCTCCTTGGTCTTCATGGTGCCGCTTGCTTGGTGGTGCCCCTTGCTTAGTGGTGTTGCAGACTCTGGGGCCTTTCAGAACGGGTGCATATATACTGAGATCATGTGAAAGATCATGTGACACTTAAAGTCCACCTGTGTGCAATCTATTTAACTAATTATGTGACTTCTGAAGGTAATTGGTTGCACCAGATCTTATTTAGGGGCTTCATAGCAAAGGGGGTGAATACATATGCATGCACCACTTTTCAGTTTTTAATTTTTAGTAATTTTTAGCAAAACAAGTAATTTTTTTCAATTCACTTCACCAGTTTGGGCTATTTTGTGCTTGTCTATTACATTAAATCCAAATAAAAATGTATTTAACTTACAGGTTGTAATGCAACAAAATAGGAAAAACGCCAAGCGGGATGAATGCTTTTGCAAGGCACTGTAGGTGTTAGTCCCCCTGTGTGCTGAGGGTGTCGGATTCTTGTCCAGTTCTGGCATTTTGGTCGATACAAACTAGTAGATGTCCCTGAGCCTGGAAATTGTTGATCTCCCCCTCTAGGATGGAGAAGCTGTCATTGTTAAAATATGGGATTATTTTGGGGGGGATATAGGTAGCACACATGAGGACGTTTGTCTCTGTTGAGACAATTTCCTTATTAATTTCGAGCCAGATGTAAAATGTTCCCGTTTTAAATCATTTATTAGAGTGGGTTATGTCTGCTCTATACCAAATTAGCATACCTCCTGAGTTTCTTCCCTGTTTCACACCTGGTAGTTTGGTGGATGGGACTACCAGCTCCCTGTAAGCTACCATGTTTCTTGTAGGATGACAATATGTTTTTCCAATTTCTTTGATGAAGTCTGGTTTCCTGCTCTTTAGGCCAAAGGCAGATGACCTCTGACCTTGTATATTCCAGGATAAGATAGTCAAAGCTTTGTGTTCCATAGCGTCTAATGTTGTTTTTGTGTAGTTTAGGCCCGGACCATCACAGTAGGTGTGAGCAGAGCATGTTGAGCATCTGATACATGGGGATTGGGCGGGTGTAATAGTGGGAGATGGGCTTGTTGTTCTGCGCACGGCCTGGGCATATGTCCTGGGGCAGCGGGCATGGAGTAGGCAGAAGGGGCATTGGTCTGATATGGGGGGGGCCTATATAGGGTGTGGCCAGAGTTTGCTTGGGGTGGTCTTAGCTGGTTGGGATGTGGCTGGTGATGCTGTGGTCCGGCCCTAGGCCCTCTTGATGTGGGTTCTCTTGTTGCAGGTTCTTCGGGAGGGGGTCTTGCAGGTCTGGGAGGGTGTCTCGCTGGTCTGGGCGGGGTGTCTGTTGCTCTGTTGCTCCTGTGTGAGGTGCTGGGGCTGCGGTTGAGGGTGATGTCCTTCAGGGTCTTGGCAAAAGTTGGGATTGCTGCCTAGTAGAGGTTTACCTGGTCATAAAGGCTGTTCAAGTCCAGGGTGGAGTGGTGGGTCAGGTAGACATTAGGTTTTGAGGCACAGTCTCGTGAAATGTTTGCATTCACCCGCTGTGGCAGGGTGAAAGTATTTTTTGGTTACAGGGTGGAGATAACCACTTGAGCATTTTCAATCACTCCCTTGAGTGCTGTTGCCACCCTTTCCAGCTGGCCCTCAGGTCATGTGTGCCTGTGTGAATTATGATGTGGCTGGGGGACCCAAGTCTGTCCTCTGACAACAGCTCCAGGGCATGCCTAGTGTTTGTAGACCAGAGTTTAGCCACTTTGTGTTTGGTCAAAAAGTTAATCCTCTTGAATGTATTTGCCATTTGAGTCAATGAGGAGCACAATCTCACAATCTATGTTGGGTTGGTGGGTCCTGTGTTGTCTGTCCCATTGTGGTGTTGAGGTTGTGGTCTGGGTCTGAGGTGGGCTGTTCTGCTGGCTTGTCTGGGGGAGTGTCCTGCTCTGTGTCACACAGCTTTCTGAACTTGTCCTTCAGTGCCATGTGTGCCTCTTTAAGTTCTCTCATCTCAGTCCGTAAAGCAGCCAGCTCTCTTAGACAGTCGTCCATCTCCACCTTCTGCCCTCCGGGTCTTGTTGGGGGGGTGTTGTTGTGCTGGTCTGTTTTGTGGGCTTGTTCTGTCTGGATTGTGTGGACTGGCTCTCTGAGCTCCACCATGTCTCTCTCCAGCTCTGTGAATTTATCTCCTCAATGATGGAGGAGTCATCACAGTGAGAGTTTTTCCATGTTGTGCTCACTCTTTGATCCCATAAAAGTCCTGCTGGAACTGCATGAGGATTCCCTGCATCATTACTGTACCAGACTTGAATATGTTGACAGAGGTTGTTTCAATACCCTCAATGTCCAGTATTCTGAGTTTCCACCCTGGGCCAATACCCTCTCTCTTGACATAGGGGTAGTGTGCTCTTAAAGCACTGTGCCATTCTAGGGGATGTGTGGGAAATGAAGTTGATTACATTCCCCTCTTTGTAGCAGTCAGCAAATAGTGTCTCTGGATTGTCCTTGAGGAGCTTCTTTTTGTACTTATTCCTTGCATTGTTATTTTTTTATATCCTGTAATTGTAGTGACCTCTGGACAGGGATTTGTCATTGGGGAAACTTTCCTGCCATTGTTGGGCTCAAGAGTTTTCACACATCTGACTTCACATTTCAGTGCTAATTGAAGGTGATGCCAGGTCTGTTCTGTCCGAGCAGCTTGGTATCTTAGTTTACTTATTAACTTAGCTTAATATATCAAAATTACCTAGAGATTATTGTGTTTTACTTTTTGGCTTCAGAAATAGCTTCAGACTGAATATTACTCAATCAGTTCTGTGTTGGATGGTATTTCCAGGTTCCGCTGTGTTTCTTCTGCAGGTTTTGGATTGTTAGAAGTTTTTTCTTGATAGTCCTTAGTAGTAATAGTCCATTCAGTTAATCTTGTCCAAATCAAGGTTTTAGGTATGGAATTTTGATTTGGATTGAAGGTTTTGATGTTAGGGTTAGTATCCTGTATAAGTCCTTGCAAAAATATATATAGTTTATCTACATTTATCTATCTCTAATTCTATATTTTTTGCAGAAGAACTCAGGAGCCCATGTGCTCTCTCTAACCACATAATTACCTTCACTTGTTTAGCCAACAGAAAGACAGGCTGGCCAGATAAACCTGTCCAAGATAATTAATGGTGCAGATTCAGCAGCTTTCTCAACTAAACTCAGACATATTGGACATAAATCCTCAACTTAGTTAACACAACACTTGGTGCCTGTCGTAGACTGCAGGCAGTACAGTTTCTTGGAGCCTGGTCAGCTAACACACACACACCCCCCCCCCCCCCCCCGACACATGCACTCACACACCGAGTTTAGTATACTATGACACTTCAAAAAGCCCTTCTGCCTCCAATATTCCCTTTCTACTTTGGGGGATTGGGACTCAGTAGTGAACAGCAAGACAGATGCTGTTGGGATGGAAGTCTGTGCCAAGACCGGGGGCAGGACAGGTTCAGTGTCAACACCAGAAGCCAAAACCATGTTAGACACCATGGAACCGGAGCCACCGGCCAAATCCTACATTTCCTGTAGCCGCCAGTATCCTGTAAGGCCTAATTTATCATGGAGGAACATCGGAACCCCTTCCTCTCCCTCAGCACCCTATCTTTGCCCCCTATTTGTCTGTGTTTACCTGAAGTGGAAGTGCCAATAAATCTATGTCGGTCATTTATCCGACAAGCGCACGGCAGGAGCTGAAGTCAAGATACATTTATCAAACTCCTTGAGAACTCTGGGACACCATTTAACAACGCTTCCATGGGACAGAGGTGCATTATAATAAATTGTAACGCAACTGAGATGTGTTGTAATTAAGCAATAAGGCCAGAAGAGTTGTGGTATACGGCCAATATACTACGGCTAAGGGATGTTCTTATGCACAATGCAACGCAGAGTGTCTGGATACAGCCCTTACCATGATATATATATATATACCACAAACCCCTGAGATGCCTTATTGCTATTATAAACTGGTTACCAACGTAATTAGAGCAGTAAAAATAAATGTTTTGTCATACCCATGGTATACTGTCTGATATACCACGGTTTTCAGCCAATCAGCATTCAGGGCTTGAACCACCCAGTTTATAATAACATATAACGTATTATGCGGCTGCCTTCCATCGTACTAAAGTGTATTATAGTATGCTATTAACACTGCTGCTTGGAACAAAGTTGAAGGAAACACTGCTGTTGTTTTATTACCTTGGTCTCAGATAAGAAAGCTATAAAATGGAAATGGACCTGGTAACCCAAAACGCAGGACACTGGGAACCCCAAGCATCATACAGTGAGTGATCTTGTCTCTGTGTGTTGTCAAATTAACTCTGAGTGCTTGGTGTGCTCTAGCTTCTATCAAATGTACCATGTGTAGAGACAGTCTGTCCTTATTATGTGACCTGGCCAGGAAAAACTTCAGGACCTAATGACGAGACATAAGACACCACGGTGCTTGGGCTTAGAGTAGTAGGATGACGCTGGAATGTATAGCGGCCATTTAATGGGCTCCTGACCAACTCTGCTACTTTTGTCACGTCTGCTCCCCCCGGCGCTTCAGGGCGCCAGGCTGCCCTGCATGCACTCCTTCTATCCATTACGCACACCTGCCTTCCCTCGTCACACGCATCAGGGATATTAGACTCACCTGGACTCATCACCTGTTTATCACCTCCTCTATATTTGTCAGTTTCCCTGCTCTGTTCCCCACTGCTGCATTCATTGTTTTTGTCTTTGTTACCTGTTTGTTGACGCTGTTCCTGTCTCGTTCCATGTTCGTTATTTATTAAATGTGTTACTCCCCGTACCTGCTTCGACTCACTAGCGTCATTCCATGTGACAGAATGCAGAAGCCATCACACGAAGCATCGGAGAGTACTGACGTTCCCGGTTGGTATGGTGGCATCGGCTCTGGGTCGCCACCGATGGAACCAGGGGTGCCTAGCCAGCTCGTCAGGCTTCCACGCCCTAGCTGACTTGAGAGGTTTCCTTGGCTCGGATGGCGCCCATTCCACATCACGTCAATTACCCACACCTGCCTTCCCTTGTTACGCGCATCAGCGATATTGGACTCTCCTGGACTCACTCATCATCTGTTTATTACCTCCCCTATATTTATCAGCTCCCCTGCTCTGTTCTCTGCTGATGCGTTGATAGTTTTTTGTCTGTTATCTGTTTGCTGACGCTGTTACTGTCTCGTTCCATTTCCATTCGTTATTAAATGTTTGACTCCCCGTACCTGCTTCGTCTCTCCAGCGTCATCCCATGTGACAACTTTGTGTGTTTCTTTGCGCTGATAGTAACTTTTTGTTATTAATTGTATTACTTCCTGTTTTACATTTCTATTATTTCTCTGTTTTATTTCTCTCCGCATTGTTAGGAAGGCCCGTGAGTTTCACTGTTAGTCTACACTTGTTGTTTACTAATAAAATGTGATTTTATTTAATTCACATGGTGCTTATAGGGTACGGTGCTTGGGCGCCCAATCTCCGGTCTTTCGAGTAACGAGGAAACTGGCTCATATAAAAGCAGGCTGATGTTTTCCCCCCAGCCTGAGATCAAGTTAATAAAAAGAACAGAAGCATTTTCCAATTTCTTCTAGACTCCTAGAACAAAAACATCTCCGCCAGCTTGGGAGATCACTGAACCCATGGTTTCCACATGGAAGACAACAGAAAACAGAAGACCTGCTACATGCTTCACTTAGATGGCTTTAAGAGACCATCCATCAGCCTCTCAGCCTACAGGGTCTTTGTCAGCCGTTTTTTAGACATGTGTTCATAGTAAATAGGAACACAGTCAACGCTAAAATAAAAACAGGAAGTCAACCAGGCCATCATGACATATCGGCCACACAGTATTAAAGACCTGTGATATATAAAATGGCAATGACAACCATATACATTTTATTCCCATGTAGGCTACTTTAAGTGTTATTCAGGTGAAATTCCCAAGACTTTCAATGGGTAGGCAAACTTAGGCAAGTCTGCCACCTGTAGGATAAATTGGTCACAGCGCCTTACATCAGCGTTGTAATCAAATCAGACAGATTGGATTGTTTGATGCCTGTGATGGATTTAGACTGCCTTATCAAGCTTACCTGCTGACGCATGAGAACTTGCATCACACACACACACACACACACACACACACACACACAATCTTGGCTCATTCTGGTGCAGGCCAAGATAAAAAGGATCTGGTTGTGTATTCCCATTCCAGCCTCATCTCAAGATCTGCAGTGAGAAAACTCTTGATCTGACCTAAAATAGATTGTGTGCCTGTGTGTGTGTGGGCCTGATTATGTGTGTGTGTGTTCTAGCCTCACCTCCACATCCCCGCATGATGTTGACACAGCACGGTAGCTTCGGGGGTGGGGGTGGGTGGGTGGGGGGGGTTGTAGCCCATCCAGTCCAGCTAGCGGAGATGGAATGTCACGCCCTGGTCTAAGTATTTTGTGTTTATCTTTATGTATTGGGTCAGCCCGGGGTGTGGCATGGAGTTTTTGTATTGTGGTGTGTTTTGTCTGGGGGTTTTGGTGTGTATGTTAGTGGGATTGTAGCTTAGTAGGGTGTTCTAGGAAAGTCTATGGCTGTCTGGAGTGGTTCTCAATCAGAGGCAGGTGGTTATCGTTGTCTCTGATTGGGAACCATATTTAGGCAGCCATATTCTTTGGTTTTATTGTGGGTGATTGTCCTTAGTTTGTCCTTAGTGTCCTGATGTCCGTGTTAGTTGACACAAGTATAGGCTGTTTTCGGTTTTCGTTACATTTATTGTTTTTTGTAGTGTTTGCATTGATTCGTGTTTACGTGTGTTTTTTCTATTAAACATGGATCGCAATCTACACGCTGCATTTTGGTCCGACTCTCCTTCACCATTAGAAAACCGTTACATGGAACACCAAACAGGACCAGGTACTTCACGTAGGAGAACTGGACTAACGCCAGGGCCAGCCCACCTGAGGGAGGTAGAGAGAGAGAGATATATAGATTAGGAGAGGGAGTTATACATATACACCAGTCAAAAGTTTGGACACACCTACTCATTCAACGGTTTTTCTTTATTTTTTACTATTTTCTACATTGTAGAATAACAGTGAAGACATCAAAACTATGAAATAACACATATGGAATCATGTAGTAACCAAAAAAGTGTTAAACAAATTTTAGATTCTTCAAAGTAGCCACCCTTTGCCTTGATGACAGCTTTACACACATTCTCTCACCCAGCTTCATGAGGGAGTCACCTGGAACGCATTTACTGGACCACAGGTCATGTTTATATTCTACTGTTTAGAAACGGCAATGGTGGTTTGATTGAAGTAAATTAAAAGTCACATGAACTGCCAGGTTCAGCTTTTGATATGATTTTATACTGTACATTAAGTAAATCAAGTCAGGCTCCACTCGTAAATTGGTATTTCAATGAGGGTTTGAGATCCGCACGCTCAAGTAGAATTTCTGTGCAAGTCTTTGACATCAACGAATGATTAACGCAAAAGTCCAAGTTATGCCCTCAATGAACAGGACATTCCTAAACAGAAATACATTATCCTGAAGAACTGTTAGCTGAAATAGAATCAACCCCACACCCCCACGGAATAAGACTATTGGAACCCAGCCAAAGAGACTGTCAGTGTCAGACAATGTTCCTGTAACAGTACAGAAGGTCTGTTGCTGATGACAAGAGAAGTAACACTGTCAATACATAGAGTCTCTACTACTGATGACGGTGATGAGAAACAGATCAGTGCATATTCATATTTGATAACATGTTGCTCCTGTGGGGCTGGGGAGACCTACATACAGCAATACTGTAGTGTGGTTGGTGTTGTTAAATTAATGAGCTACGTAAATAGATGCAGACGAAACAGCTTGGTTCATAAAAATATACACTGAGTGTACAAAACATTATGAATAGCTGCTCTTTCCATGACATAGACTGACCAGGTGAATCCAGGTGAAAGCTATGATCCCTTATTGATGTCCCCTGTTAAATCCACTTCAATCAGTGTAGATGAAGGGGAGGAGACAGGTTAAATATTTAAGCCTTGAGATAATAGAGACATGGATTGTGTATGTGTGTCATTCAGAGGGTGAATGGGCAAGACAAAACATTTAAGTGCCTTTGAACTGGGTACGGTAGTAGGTTCCAGGTGCACCGGTTTGTGTCAAGAAATGCAACGCTTCTGGGGTTTTCACACTCAACAGTTTCCTTTGTGTATCAAGAATGGTCCACCACCCAAAAGCCATCTAGCCAACTTGACACAACCGTGTGAAGCACTGGAGTAAACATGGGCCAGTATCTCTGTGGAACCCTTTTGAGACATTGTAGAGTCCATGCCCCAACGAACTGAGGCTGTTCTGAGGGCAAAAGGTAGTGCAACTCAATATTAGGAAGGTGTTCATGTTTTGTTAGTGTACATCATTCATGAGAAGAGAAGACATCATTCTGTGTTATAGTGGCATTGGGTTCAACATGTCAGAAAAACGTGAATTTTGTTCCATTTCAAATGTACAGAATAGCTGACAGCCATGCCCTTTCTCTAACCTGGCATCTGCATCTAGATTGCTGCCATTACTTTGTCTAATGAAGTAATTACAAGCATAGCACATCTAAAAAATAACCACAGGGTAGTATTACTATGCAAAAGACGAGATTGGTAAACTTGTATTGCCTGATTACAAGTCGCTCTGGATAAGAGCGTCTGCTAAATGACTTAAATGTAAATGTAAATTACATGCTGCGCTATAGATAAGGAGTGGTACGGGGCTGCAATTCCCCTCCATGGTCTGCAGTTATTAAAGTGCAGCATCAGCAGTCAATTACTGTAACGTCCACCTTACCACCGCTGTGTTGCCATGCTACACTAGCTACATCTCTGCAGCTTCATTCGTGTCCTGATAGGCTGAGAACCCTATTGAGGACCTCCTTGTAAACAGCGGACATTTTCACATGATCTATTAAACAAAATATATCTCGCATACAGTTGAAGTCGGAAGTTTACGTACACTTAGGTTGGGGTCATTAAAACTCGTTTTTCAACCACTCCACAAATTTCTTGTTCACAAACTAGTTTTGGCAAGTCAGTTAGGACATCTACATTGTACAGATTATTTCACTGTATCACAATTCCAGTGGGTCAGAAGTTTACATACACTAAGTTGACTTGCCTTTAAACAGCTTGGAAAATTCCAGAAAATGATGTCATGGCTTTAGAAGCTTCCGATTGGCTAATTGTCATCATTTGAGTCAATTGGAGGTGTACCTGTGGATGTATTTCAAGGCCTACCTTCAAACTCAGTGCCTCTTAGCTTGACATCATGGGAAAATCAAAATAAATCAGCAAAGACCTCAGAAAAACAATTGCAGACCTCCACAAGTCTGGTTCATCCTTGGGAGCAATTTTCAAATGCCTGACGGTACCACGTTCATCTGTACAAACAATAGTATGCAAGTATTAACACCATGGGAACACGCAGCCGTCATACCGCTCAGGAAGGAGGCGCGTTCTGTCTCATAGAGATGAACGTACTTTGGTGCTAAAAGTGCGAATCAATCCCAGAACAACAGTTAAGAACCTTTTGAAGATGCTGGAGGAAACAGGTGCAAAACTATCTATATCCACTGTAAAATAAGTCCTATATCGTCATAACCTGAAAGGCCGCTCAGCAAGGCAGAAGCCACTGCTCCAAAACCACCATAAAAAAGCCAGACTATGGATTGCAACTGCACATGGGGACAAAGATCGTACTTTTTGGAGAAATTAAGCACGGGGGTGGCAGCGTCATGTTGTGGGGGTGCTTTGCTGCAAGAGGGACTGGTGCACTTCACTAAATAGATGGCATCACGAGGGAGAAAAATGATGTGGATATATTGAAGCAACGTCTACAGACATCAGTCAGGAAGTTAAAGCTTGGTCGCAAATGGGTCTTCCAAATGGACAATGACCCCAAGCATACTTCCAAAGTTGTGGCAAAATAGCGTAAGGACAACAAAGTCACAGTATTGGAGTGGCCATCACAATGCCCTGACCTCAATCCCATAGAAAATTTGTGGGCAGAACTGAAAAAGCGTGTGTGAGCAAGGAGGCCTACAAACCTGACTCAGTTACACCAGCTCTGTCAGGAGGAATGGGACCAAATTACACCCAACTTATTGTGGGAAGCTTGTGGAAGGCTACCCAAAACGTTTGACCCAAGTAAAAAACAATTAAAGGCAATGCTACCAAATACTAATTGAGTGTATGTAAACTTCTGACCCACTGGGAATGTGATGAAAGAAATAAAAGCTGAAATAAATCATTCTCTCTCCTATTATTCTGACATTTCACATTCTTAAAATAAAGTGGTGATCCTAACTGACCTAAAACAGGGATTTTTTACTAGGATGAAATATCAGGAATTGTGAAAAACTGAGTTTAAATGTATTTGGCTAAGGTGTATGTAAACATCCGACTTCAACTGTATATATTTTACCTTTATTTAACTAGGCAAGTCAGTTAAGAACAAATTCTTAGTTACAATGAAAGCCTACCGAGGAAATCACAAATTTCTGCCTCCGGGACCAGACTTATCCCAATAAATGTCAACCTGCTTTGGAACACAGACATTATCTCTCTTCTCCCTATCAAACTAGCAACATATTTTTTCTTGCCTGTCATCAGATTCTTCCTAGCTTCAGTGTTAGCCTTTTTCCCCTACTGTCTTGTCCCATTGGAAAACTCTATGTACTTGGAAACAATGCTGTTTGAGAGCGTCACACCCACTACTTTCCCATCTCTACAAGGCATCACCTCCTGCAGTGCGTATTATTTGAGGGGATGGGTTTTTCCTGCAGTAGAAAAACAGAAATGCATGAAGTACATTGTGATAGCCCAATAGGAGCTGCTGTGATCTGGGTTGAAATACTATTTGAAATCTTTCCAACGACTTTAGCCATGCTTGATTGAGCTTGCCTGTTGAGATGGAAGCTTATAGGTAAGTCCCAAAAGTGTAATCCCCTCCCACCTGCCCTCCAGGCAGGCTAAAGAAAATGCTAAAAGATTTAAAATAGTATTTGAACCGAAGTCTGTTACAGTGTGGGATATGAAGTATGGTGACTGTAGACTCAGTAGAATTACAGCAACAGATCATTGCAGAACTTTGTCCACCAGAGTTTAATTTAGCTCTTCTAAAACTCGCTCAGTCATAACTTCCCCCAAGGCATCGAGAAATCCCTGAGCCTTCACACTCACAGAGTCTAAAACTACACAGGAGAGAAAGGAATCACTGAAATCAATCTTGCAACACTGCCTTGTGTTTGTCAATGTATTATGAGAAAATGTGATGTTTCAATGAGGAAAGCAAAAGTTGTAACCTCTTGATCTTGCTCCGTTACTCATTTGCACAACAAGAGGTAGACCAGCAAACCAAAATGGTTTCTGTGAAAGTTCCCAGAACATTCACTAGGTCGCGGAAAATGTTCTCATAACACAAAAACCGTCCAGTCGGGCTGATGATTACACACTAGAATGTTTCGCCTGATGTTGCATGAACGTTCCTAGAACTAATTTAATCTGTTCTTTAAAGGTTCCCAGAATGTTTCATTAGGTTGTCGATGACAACATTGTGGGGACATGTTCCCAAAACTGTCCTATCATGTTCCCAAAACTGTCCTTTCATGTCTATCATGTTCCCAAAACTGTCCTATCATGTTCCCAAAACTGTCCTATCATGTTCCCAAAACTGTCCTATCATGTTCCAAAACTGTCCTATCATGTTCCCAAAACTGTCCTATCATGTTCCCAAAACTGTCCTATCATGTTCCAAAACTGTCCTATCATGTTCTCAAAACTGTCCTATCATGTTCCAAAACTGTCCTATCATGTTCCCAAAACTGTCCTATCATGTTCCAAAACTGTCCTTTCATGTTCTCAAAACTGTCCTTTCATGTTCCCAAAACTGTCCTATCATGTTCCAAAACTGTCCTATCATGTTCCCAAAACTGTCCTATCATGTTCCAAAACTGTCCTATCATGTTCTCAAAACTGTCCTATCATGTTCCCAAAACTGTCCTATCATGTTCCCAAAACTGTCCTATCATGTTCCAAAACTGTCCTATCATGTTCTCAAAACTGTCCTATCATGTTCCCAAAACTGTCCTATCATGTTCCCAAAACTGTCCTATCATGTTCCCAAAACTGTCCTATCATGTCCCAAAACGGTCCTATCATGTTCCAAAACCGTCCTATCATGTTCCCAAAACTGTCCTATCATGTTCCAAAACTGTCCTATCATGTTCCCAAAACTGTCCTATCATGTTCCAAAACTGTCCTATCATGTTCTCAAAACTGTCCTTTCATGTTCCCAAAACTGTCCTATCATGTTCCAAAACTGTCCTATCATGTTCCAAAACTGTCCTATCATGTTCTCAAAACTGTCCTATCATGTTCCAAAACTGTCCTATCATGTTCTCAAAACTGTCCTATCATGTTCCAAAACCGTCCTAATCATGTTCCAAAACCGTCCTAATCATGTTCCAAAACCGTCCTAATCATGTTCCAAAACCATCCTATCATGTTCCAAAACCGTCCTAATCATGTTCCAAAACCGTCCTAATCATGTTCCAAAACCGTCCTAATCATGTTCCAAAACCATCCTATCATGTTCCAAAACCGTCCTATTGTGCAGATGATTCTACAATGTTTGTATCAGGGTGAACAAAACATTCCTATAATGTTGTAAGAATATTGACAGAACGCCGGGTCTAAGTTCTTTAAAGGTTCCCAGAACATCTACTTAAGTTCTGGGAGTTGTCTGGGATGTTGTAAGAATATTGACAGAACGCCGGGTCTAAGTTCGTTAAAGCTTCCCAGAACATCTACTTAAGTTCTGGGAGTTGTCTGGGGTGTTGTAAGAATATTCTTGGGATATTCACATAGATTGCACAGAACATTCCCACAATGTTGAACAATGTTCCACAATTTCCAAATAATTCTGCTTTTATGACGTTCATAGCATATTTGTTTTAGTTTAACATAATATTCCATTGATGTTCACGGAATATAAATTTTATCATGTCTTTGAAGTCCTCAAAAAACATTTAGAAACATTTAGAAAATGTTATATTCAAGTTTGAGGTATTACCACAACATACTCAGTATGCAAATGTATTTGCTCCTTAAAGTAGATTGGAATACATCCCCATTATGTTTCTCTCCAGATTGAATGGCAATTCACATTTGAAGGTGATATAGACACATAGCATTTTCATTTCATTCATATAACATTTGAACAGCATTTAATCATACAAACACAAACATATTTTTTACACTTTATATGTTGACCATCTAGAGTTTGAAACTGTAATGTTTGGATCCCAGGCCAGCTCTTTAATCTTCTGCACCAGCAGGGAAGCTCTCTTACATCTTCTTTTTTCAGTATATAGCCATGGCAGTATGGTCAAGTCAGGAATTCAATGCTTACTATTATGTCAATCCGGACACAAAAAACAATTGCTGAGTTATTAAAATGTTCCCACCCTCTTCATATGCTGTGTACTCGTAACACTGTATTTTACACAAGAATACAAGTTAAACCTAAAACAAATATGCTATGAATGTCAGAAAAACAGACTTACTTGAAAATTGTGGAACATTATGCAACATTATGGGAATGTTCTGTGCAACCTTCGTGAATATCACAAGATTCTTGCAACATTTTTCATTTTATCTTTATTTGACTAGGCACGTCAGTTAAGAACAAATTCTTATTTTCAATGACGGCCTAGGAACAGTGGGTTAACTGAGTTGTCATCACAACTGAGCATATATTGTGTTTTGGGAACCTCTCTCTTGTAATGTATCCACACTGTTCCCACAACCTACTTAAATGTTCTGGGAAACTTTAAACTCAGGTAGGCTATTTTTCCTAACATTCTTTCAACATCAAATGAAAGTTTTCTTTTGTACCCTGATACAGACATTATCAGAATGTCAACACAACTGCACAGTTGAAGTGTATTGGGATACTACAACCTAAAGAAACATTCTGGGGACCTTTAAAGAACAGATTAAATGTGTTTCTCAAAACGTTCTTGTAACACCAGGTGAATGTTTCTTGCATCCTAAAATAAATTTTGTAAGAATCATCCCCAACTGGACAGTTTTTGTTTTTTGGGAACAAATATTTTGTGATGTTCCCACAACCTAATGAAACATTCTGGGAAACTTTAAAGAACACACAAAACGTGTTATGGGAATGTTCTTGCAACATCAGGCAAATGTTTTGTGCAAACATTAAATAATCATCAGCACGACTGGACAGTTTTCGTGTTATGAAAACATTTGCCACAACCTAACAAATATTCTGGAAACTTTCACAGAACCAATTTTGGTTTGCTGGGAACACATTACTGGTATATTGTGTTATAACCTGGAAACCTAATTAGAACTTTTGGGGAACATTCTGTGGTGATTGTTACAGATGTATCAACATTTTAATGAACGTTAGGAGAACATTCCAATGATAATTAATTCAAAACAAAACATTTATTTTATTTTATAAAATGTTGTTTTCAGCAACATTCTTTTAATGTATTTAACTTAATGTGAATCTTAGCTAATGTTCTGGGAATGTCCCCGGTTTGCTGGCAGTATGCCTCCTCTGCCTGGTCCCAGCTTCTCTGAGACCAGGCAGTGAAACGAGGTGTCCAATAAGAAATAGTAGGGCTGTGTTCAGGAGAGCACAACATTGTAACTTTTCAAATACTCCGAAGGACAGACATACATACCTCAGTGACATGTAGAATATGGAATCGTGTCAGCTCTATTCATGACATTTCTACCTGCAATGTTCAGTGTCAGTATGTTGCACCCTGCTAAACGTGACACAATGTGTGTATTTTGCAAAAGGTATAAGAGTTGTTTTGTTTTTGTTTTGATTGTAAAAAGAGAGAGACATAGCAGTAGCTATTCTTCTAGGACAGGTATTCCCAAACTGAGGTACACATACCCCCATTGGTACGTGCAATGCTGTCGGGGGTACGCCAAATAAAAATGTGATTCACATAATAACATTTTTAAAAAGAATCGTTTTTACATGTTTTTCTTCGCATTTTCAAACAGTCCATTTATATTTTCCAACGGGGCTACGTTTTATTCTTGCCTTGTTTCACTGCCAAAAATAAAAGTCAACCATTTAGTGTTCAGCGAAATAACGACACAATGTCAAATACAGGTAGCCTAGTCAAATAATTACCATCCAATCACATTAACCATTACTCTCTCGCGGGAATTCCACTAACGGTCCGTATGTAGCCAAACGTAGCTGCTGCTCATGTTGGTATCTGTACTGATGGCGCAAAAGCAATGACAGGGAGACATAATGGAGTGGTAACGCACGTGCAAGCAGTTGCTCCCAATGCCACTTGGGTACACTGCAGCATCCACCGAGAGGCTGTTGCTGCCAAGGGAATGCCTGACAGCTCGAAAGACGTTTTGGACACAACAGTGAAAATGGTTCACTTTGTTAAAGCAAGGCCCCTGAACTCTTGTGTATTTTCTGCACCATGCAATGATGTGGGCAGGGACCATGTAACGCTTTTACAACATACAGAAAGAAGTGAGCTGGTTATCAAGGTGCAAAGTATTGACACAAGACGAGTTTAAAGTTTTCTTTACTGACCATCATTTTCACTTGTCTGACAGCTTGCCTGATGATGAGTTTCTCATACAACTGGCCTATCTGGGTGATGTTTTTCTCGCCTAAATGATCTGAATCTAGGATTACAGGGACTCTCCGCAACTATATTCAATGTGCGGGACAAAATTGAGGCTATGATTAAGAAGTTGGAGCTCTTCTCTGTCTGCAATAACAATGACAACACACAGGTTTTTACATCATTGTATGCTTTTTTGTGTGCAAATGAACTCAAGCTTACGGGCAATGTCAAATGTGATATGTAGCGAAGCACCGGAGTGAGTTGGCTGTGCTATTACGCAGGTACATTCCAGGAACAGATGACACAAACAACTGGATTCGTTATCCCTTTCATGCCTTGCCTCCAGTCCACTTACCGATATCTGAACAAGAGAGTTTCATTGAAATTGCAACAAGCAGTTCTGTGAAAATTACATTTAATCAGAAGCCACTGCCAGATTTCTGGATTGGACAGCGCACAGAGTATCCTGCCTTGGTAAATCGCACTGTTAAGACACTGATGCCCTTTGCAACCACGTACCTATGTGAGAGTGGATTATCAGCCCTCACTAGCATGAAAACAAAAGACAGGCACAGACTGTGAGTGGGAAATGATTTAAGACTGAGACTCTCCAGTACAACCCAACATTACAGAGTTATGTGCATCCTTTCAAGCACACCCTTCTCATTAACCTGTGGTGAGTTATTCCCAATTTTCAATGAACAAATAAGGTTTTATAAGTAAGATGGTTATATAAGTAGCAAAACTTTTGATTATTATTATATCATTATTTGTGCCCTGGTCCTATAAGTGCTCTTTGTCACTTCCCAAGAGCCGGGTTGTGACAAAAACTTCTTCAGGCTAGGGTCTATTTTTCTCCACTTCCTGTCTGACTGACGTGCCCAAAGTAAACTACCTGTTTCAGACCCAGAAGCAAGGATATGCATATAATTGGTACCATTGCATAGAAAACACTTTGAAGTTTGTAGAAATGTTAAAATAATGTATGAGACTATAACACATATGGTAGCCGAAAATCCAAAGAAAAACCAAACGGAAAAATAATAATTTGAGAGCCCATGCTCTTTCAATGGAAAGTTATGGGTCCTATGCAATTCCAGCTCCCAGAATGGAATTCCTATGGCTTCCACTAGATGTCAACAGTCTTTATTCAAGGTTTCAGGCTTGTTTCTTCCCAAACGAGGAAGAGTTTTGAGTTTAGGTACAGGGAGTCAGAGTTGGAAATCAGTCTGTGCGGTTGCGATGAAGAGGATGAGGACGAGCACTTGCTAATTTGACTTTTCTATTGAACACACCTCTTTCCGTATTAAATATTATAGTTTATTTACATTTTAGGGTACCTGAGAATTAAAGAGAAATTTGACTTGTTTTAACAAAGTTTAGCGGTAGCTTTTTGGATTCCTTTCTCTGCATGTTGAACGAGTGGATTACTCAAATCGATGGTGCCAACTAAACAGCCTTTTTGGGATATAAAGAAGGATTTTATCTAACAAAACGACCATGCATGTTGTAGCTGGGACCCTTGGGATTGCAAATCAGAGGAAGATTTTCAAAAAGTAAGTGAATATTTAATCGCTCTTTGTGATTTTACGAAGCCTGTGCTAGTTGAAAAATATTTTGTTGTGGGGCGCCGTCCTCAAACAATTGCATGGCATGCTTTCGCTGTAAAGCATTTTGTAAATCGGACAATGCAGTTAGATTAACAAGGATTTAAGCTTTTAACCGATATAAGACACGGGTGGGTACAATTTGTGGAACGTTCCAACAGGAATATGTTCCAAAAACTTAGTAAAAACAAGGTTGTCAACAAACAACACATTCAAAGTTGTATCGCCGAATAAGATACCGGGTAGGGAGTGGACTATTTCATTAAGTTTTTAACTCAACACATTTATTCCGAAAAATGTCTGTCCTCACTTTGGTAGCCAATGGACAAACATTAAGAATACGTTATGTGGCAAGTTGATGCCTATTCGGTAGCTAGTTAGCTAGGTGAATTGATCGTGCTACTTTGCATGCGTTGTTTGTTGGCAACATTGTACTTTACACAATTTTTGGAACAGATTCCTGTTGGAACGTTCCACAAATTATACCCACCCTAAGACACTTGTATGTACAGTACCTCAATGTTTAATTTCCATAATTGTTAGTTGTCGACAGGTGTCCCGCTGACGGGATGCCTAGCCCTAAGAGGTTTTTAATAAATATATTGTATAATGTGTGTGTGGCAGTCTTACAATGATGGCAAAAAACAACATGTGAGAGTGTGCTGACCCTGGTGCTAGAGGGGATATGCAGCTGGAGGTTGAATGTTTGAAGGGGCACGGGACTATAACACGTTTGGGGACTACTGTTCATTGACAACACTCATTCTCTCTTTGAAGACAAACACTGCAGGAATTTGGTTGCTTCCCTTTGAAGATGCAGAGACATCACGTCTCATCACCCCTACCTACCCAATCTGGTGCTGTGTGTATGATAGTCCTGTGTGTGAAAATAAATCTGCATATTACAAAACA
The DNA here is from genome assembly GCF_034236695.1 of Oncorhynchus nerka. Taxonomy (NCBI): domain Eukaryota; kingdom Metazoa; phylum Chordata; class Actinopteri; order Salmoniformes; family Salmonidae; genus Oncorhynchus; species Oncorhynchus nerka. Next base: position 18,918,402 of record NC_088405.1, read on the forward strand.
AACAAACAAGGAACCAACGATTAATCCCCAATGGCAATTAAATAATGAATCAAATCATGAGAGAGAGAGAGAGAGAGAGAGAGAGAGAGAAAGAGAGAAAGAGAGAAACATCTGGAAGGAGTGGATGGTGATCATCAGGATGTTATAATTGCAGTGAGAGAGAGAGAGAGAGAGAGAGAGAGAGAGAGAGAGAAAGAGAGAAACATCTGGAAGGAGTGGATGGTGATCATCAGGATGTTATAATTGCAGTGAGAGAGAGAGAGAGAGAGAGAGAGAGAGAGAGAGAGAGAGAGAGAGAGAGAGACAGAGAGACAGAGAAAGAGAGAAACATCTGGAAGGAGTGGATGGTGATCATCAGGATGTTATAATTGCAGTGAGAGAGCCATTATTGATATTTATTGCAAGTTAAGCTCATCAGAAGGTGATTAATTGGGGGAGAGAGTGATTGGGGGAGAGACTGCAATCACTGTAACACGGTTAAAGGGATACTTCGGGATTTTGGCAATGAGGCCCTTGATGTAGACGCCCATAGACTTCCTGTCGTTGCGCGAACGCTAGTCAGCATTGGCTCACGAAACTTCTTTCAACTTCCTTCATACTGGACACAAAGACATAAAAATGGTAACCACGAGTTCATCTAACTCTGAGGAAGTACCCTGAATAAAAATATAAACACTGAACAAGGGAGAGCTTGGTTTGTTGTTATGGAAAATGTGTTGTTTTGGATAGTTTTGAAAGTACATTGAAAGGTTTCTTAGTAGCTAGTGTCATAACTCTCCTGTGACGATCTGAAGGATCAGGTTACTGTGGGTCAGCTCTACACTGTGCTCCCTCTCTTGTAGAGAGGAGAGGGGGAAGTCAGCTGTTTTATGGCAGTTGTAAAATACGCTGCCTCTGCAATGTAGTGTGCGAGATTGGAATGTAAACTCCCTCCCGGGTCATCGAGGGCCAGCCAGCATACTCAGTGAGACGCCTCCTGAGGGTTAGACGGGCAGGGCTTTCCAGTACCTGGTTGACTGGGAGGGTTATGGCCCGGGGGAGAGGTGCTGGGTTCCCGCTAAAGACATCTTGGATCCGGCCCTCATTGCCGACTTTCACTGCCGGCACCCTAATCAACCAGGTATCCGCCCAGGTGGAACGCCAGGTGGTGTCCCTAGTGGGGTGGGGGGGTGGGGGGGGGGGGTTCTGTCACGCCCTGATCTGTTTCACCTGTCCTTGTGCTCGTCTCCACCCCCTCCAGGTTTCGCCCATCTCCCGATTATCCCCTGTCTATTTATACCTGTGTTCTCTGTCTGTTTGTTGCCAGTTCGTCATGTTCGTTCAAGCTTACCAGCATTTTTCCTGTCAGCTCCTATTGTTTCCCAGCCTCTCTTACCTCGTCCTTCTGGTTTTTGACCGTTACCTGTCCTGACCCTGTCCCGCCTGCCGTCCTGTACCTTTGCCTTACCCTGGATTTTCGATCCCTGCCTGCATTGACCTGTCTTTGCCTGCCCGGGTTGCCACAATAAACATGGTTACTTCGACATTCTGCATCTGGGTCTTACCTTGAGCTCTGATACAAATACTGGTGGAGTCAACTAGCAAAAGAATGGATGACCTGACCAGAAAGGTCCAGGACCAGAAGAACAGTTTGCAGTTCTCTCAGGGTCAACTCGATGAGTTTAAATATGATAATGGCAAGGTGACAGCAACATACTCTTGCTTTGTTTGCTCTTTTCATTATTATGTCTATCTCTGATAAGCTAGCCAGGAACAGGCTGAAAATAGACCATATTAATATATGTAGCCTGAGAAATAAAGGTTAATGAAATCAATAACTTGCTAACATCAGATAACATTCATATATTAGTCATTTCTGAGACTCACTTAGATAATCCATTTGATGATACAGCAATAGCAATTAAAATATATAACATATATAGAAGAGACAGGAATGCTTGTGGGGGAGTTGTTGCTGTATGTATAGAGAGTCATACCTGTAATGCTTAGAGAAGATCTTATGTCAACTGTTATTGAAGTGTTGTGATTTCAGGTTCACTTGGCACATCTGAAGCCTTTTCTTTTGGGGTGTTGCTATAGGCCACCAGGTGCAAACAGTCAGTATCTAATTAATATGTGTGAAATGCTTGATAGTTTATGTGATGTAAACAGAGGTCTACTATCTTGGGGACCTGAATATTGACTGGTTTTCATCAAGCTGTCCACTCAATAGAAAGCTTCTCACTGTAACCAGTGCCTGTAATCTGGTTCAGGTTATTAATCTAACTACCAGCGTGCTTACAAACACCACAGGAACAATATATTTGTATTATTTTGTTCTAAAGCTGTATCCGTACCCATTGGATGCAGTGGCTATATCCAGGAAAGCCAAAGTTCCAAAAGCTGGGCCTAAAATAGTGTATAAGAGAACATACAAAATATTATGCTGTGTCTCCTATGTGGATGATGTAAAACATGTGTTGGTCTGATGTAATTAATAGGGAGCATCCAGATGCTTCACTTGATGAATTTATGAAAATGCTTCTTCCAATTATTGATAACGGACTGTTAGAACAATTAAAGCTCCATGGATTGATGAGGAATTGAAAAACTGTATGGTTGAAAGAGATGGGGCAAAAGGAGTGGCTAATAAGTCTGGCTGCACATCTGAATGGCTGATTTACTTGAAATTGAGAAATGATTTGACTAAACTCCACAAAAAGAAGAACCTGTATTATGAAGCCAATATCAATGATATAAACTTTGGAGTACTTTAAATTAAATTATGGGCAGGAAGACTAATTGAACTCCATTTTCATTGAATCAGATGGCTTATTCATCACAAAACCATTTGATTTTAGCAATTATTTTAATGATTACTTCATTGGCAAAGTGGGCAAACTTAGGCAGGAAATGCCAACAACGAACAGGGAGCCATTGTACTCATGTATAAAAAAACTAGAATGAAAGAAAATCATTGTAAGTTTGAATTTGGTCATGTTAATGTGGGAGAGGTGGCAAAAATTGTTACGGAGTCTAGTTGATAGGTATTCGGCTAGCCGGACTGTTCCCCGGACTCCAGGTGTAGGGATTTGTACAATGCACAACCAAGGCTATTGAACTTGACATTGGTGTCTGTCTTTATTCCTTTATCCAACATATCATACTGAAACATGGTATCAGAAGTGGCTCGGAAAACACACGTTTGTTATTTTTGTAGCTAAGTAAATTATAGGCGCAGTTACGTTCCATATGCGAACACACGCCGTTTCCTACTCGCAACACTGATCAACTCGTTGTTAGCTGGCTAGCTAGCATCACTACCTACCTCAATGACTGATGGCAAAGAAATATCCTATTCCATTGCTATGGCAGCGAACATTCCGCCACCAAATCCCATGGTTCTCACAGGGGACTGGAATACTAATTGGGACAACTTCAGGGATGAATTCGAGGACTATGTGCTGGCGACCGGTCTACATGAGAAACCCAACGAGGTACAAGCTGCAACTCTGAGGAGTTTAATGGGCAGCGAATGCAGGCATATGTACCGGCACAATCTCACCCTCACAGCACGACAACAGTGTGATGCAAAGGCTATATTGGATGCATTGGAGGATTACTTCAAACCCGCCAGAAACGTCATTTACGAGCGGTTCGCTTTCGGAGGCTGCAAACAGGAAGAGGGTGAGTCAGTACACAACTTTGTAACCCATTTGAGAGAAAAATCTGCCACTTGAGAATACGGGGGATTGAAAGATTAATTGATTTGTGACAAAATAGTACTGGGAATTGCAAATGAGGATACGCGCCGGCGTCTACTGAGAGAGAGAGGCTTAACATTAGTAACTGCCATCGAAATGTGCCGCACTGCTGAAGTCACTGACATGAGAATGAGAGCAATGGAAATCGAAAACCCACACTCCGACGTTGATACTGTTCACGCTGTTGCTAGGCAGACATTCAGACAAAACCAATCGAGGCAGAGTAATTCACCACGAACGGTGAACACAGTGAGCCCCGTAGTATGTAAATACTGTGGGAATACATACACACGTGGCAAAGAGCCCTGCACTGCCCACGGAAAACCATGCAGAGCTTGTGGAACTAATAATCACTTTGCAAAAGTGTGTCTCAATAGCAAAAGAAGGGTGAGTGAGGGCAAGATTCTCTGTGTTGATGATGTCACTCAATGTTCAGAGCTGAACAGTGAAAGTGACATCTACATGCACAAATCCATTGGGGCTGTACACTCAAGAGGGAAGAAATGGTTTGTGACACTACGATTACACAACAAGCAACAACAATGTCAACTGGATTCCGGTGCTACATGCAACATAATGAGCTACAAAGAGAAAATCAATCTGGCACCTGACACACATCTATTGCCCAGCGATACTAGACTAAACCTGTACTCAGGAGAGCTAATGAGCTCTATGGGCACCTTTGAGACCGAATGTGTTATTCAGGGACGCAAACACAAGCTGGAGTTTGAGATTGTGAAAACCAGTCAACATCCTCTCCTCTCAGGCTCTAAATGCGAACGCCTGGGACTGATGCAGTTCACTGTACCAAATGACCTGCACATTGTGGATCATGTCCAGCATGGACCCCTGTCCAAAGAACAACTACTCAGCAGATATGACGATGTATTCAACATGCCCGTTGAATCAGTGCCTGGGGAGGTACTACACTTTGAAGTGGATGAGAGCATCACTCTAGTCCAGTGCTCCTCGCAATGTTCCCATTGCAATGAAAGTGGCTGTGAAGGCCCAGCTGGACAAGTATGAGGCCGATGGCCACATGACATATGTGACTGAACCAACTGACTGGATCAGCAATATGGTCATAGTGAAAAAAACTGAGAAGCTGAGGGTCTGCATCGACCCAAAGCATCTGAACCAAGCGATGAAACGATCCCACTTCTGACACCATGTTTCAGTATGATATGATTGTTATTGACAAATAATGACAAACCTCCTGCCATTGACAAATTAGATGGAAAGCTATTGAGGAAGGTAGCTGACTCTATGGTCACTCCTATCTGTCATATCTTTAATCTGAGCCTAGAGGAAAGTCTTTGTCCACAGGCCTGGAGGGAAGCCAAAGTAATTCCGCTACCCAAGAGTGGTAAAGAGGCTTTTACTGGTTCTAACAGCAGAACTATCAGCTTGCTGCCAGCTCTTAGCAAACTGTTATATTTCAGTGCAGCCTTTGATATTATTGACCACGACCTGTTGTTGAAAAAAATGTATGTGTTATGGCTTTTCAACCTCTGCCATATCATGGATTCAGAGCTATCTCTCTAATAGTATGCAGAAGGTTTTCTTTATCAAATCAGATTTTTTTTGGTCACATACACGTGTTTAGCAGAAGTTGTTGCGGGTGTAGCGAAAAACTTGTGTTTCTAGCTCTGACAGTGCAGTAACATCTAACAAGTAATATCTAACAATTTCATAACATATACCCAATATACACAAATCTAAGTAAAGGAATGGAAGTAAGAATATATAAATATATGGACAAGCAATGTCAGAACGGCATAGACTAAGATACAGTAGAATAGAATACAGTATATACTGTACATATGAGATGAGAAATGCAAAATATGTACACATTTTTAAAGTGACAAGTGTTCAATTTATTAAAGTGGCTAGTGATTTCAAGTCTATGCATATAGGCTGCAGCCACTAATGTGCTAGTGATTGCTATTTAGTCTGATGGCCTTGAGACAGAAGCTGTCCCAGCTTTGATGCACCTGTACTGACCTTGCCGTCTGGATGATAGCGGGGTGAACAGGCAGTGGCTCGGATGGTTGTTGTCCTTGATGATCTTTTTGGCCTTTCTGTGACATCAGGTGCTGTAGGTGTCCTGGAGGGCAGCTAGTTTGCCCCCGGTGATGTGTTGGGCAGACCGCACCACCCTCTGGAGAGCCCTGCGGTTGCGGGCGGTGCAGTTGCCGTACCAGGCGGTGATACAGCCCGACAGGATTCTCTCAATTGTGCATCTGTAAAAGTTTTAGGTGCCAAGCCAAATTTCTTCTGCCTCCTGAGGTTGAAGAAGCACTGTTGCGCCTTCAACACCACACTGTCTGTGTAGGTGGACGATTTCAGTGTGTCAGGAACTTGAAGCTTTCCACCTTCTCCACTTTAGTGGAAGCTTCTCTAATGTCAAACATGTAAAGAGTGGTGTACCGCAGGGCAGCTCTCTAGGCCCTCTACTATTTTCTTTTTTAAAATTACCAATAACCTGCCCCTGGCATTAAACAAAGCATGTGTGTCCATGTATGCTGATTATTCAACAATTTACGCACCAGCAACCACTGCTAATGAAGTCCCTGAAACCCTAATAATTGCAGTCTGTTTTGGAATGGGTGGCCAGTAATAAACTGGTCCTGAAAATCTCTAAAACTAAGAGCATTGTGTTTGGTGCAAATCTATACCTCAGCTGAATCTGGTAATGGATGGAGTGGCTGTTGAACAAGTTGAGACTAAATTACTTAGTGTTACTTTAGATTGTAAACTGTCATAGTCCAAACATATAGATTCAAATGGTTGTAAAGATGGGGAGAGCTCTGTCTGTAACAAAGAGCTTTTTTGACATCACACTCCAAAAAGCAAGTCCTGCAGGCTCTAGTTTTGTCTTATCTTGATCATTGTTCAGTCGTGTGACTGGCTGCTGCAAGGAAAGACCTAGTTAAGCTGCAGCTGGCCCAGAACAGAGCATCACATGTTGCTCTTCACTGTAATCAGAGGGCTAATATCAATACTATGCAAACCAGTCTCTCTTAGCTAAGAGTTGAGGAGAGACTGACTGTGTCACTTCTTGTTTTTATAAGAAACAATGTGTTAAATTCCAAATTGTTTGCATAGTCAACTTACACACAGCTTTGACACACATACCCCACCAGACATGAGCACCAGTTCTCTGTAGCCGATGGGAGCAAGACCTTTAACGAACAGGTCAACATTCACAAGGCCGCAGGGCCAGACGGATTACCAGGACGTGTACTCAAAGCATGCGCTGACCAACTGACAAGTGTCTTCACAGACACTTTCAACCTCTCCCTGACCAAGTCTGTAACACCTACATGTTTCAAGCAGACCACTGTAGTCCCTGTGACCAAGAAAGTGAAGGTAACCTGCTTAAATGACTACCGCCCTGTAGCACTCACGTCGGTAGCCATGAAATGCTTTGAAAGGCTGCTCATGGGTCACATCAACACCATCATCCTGGAAAACCTAGACCCACTCCAGGCAGTTAACCCACTGTTCCTAGGCCGTCATCGAAAATAAGAATTTGTTCTTAACTGGCTTGCCTAGTTAACTAAAGGTAAAATAAAACATTTTAAAAAATTAGCAAACTGTCCCAACAGATCCACAGATGACTCAATATCAATCGCACTCCACACTGCCCTTTCCCTTCCGACAAAAAGAACACCTACAGTTAAAGTTAGAAGTTTACATACACCTTAGCCAAATAGATTTAAACTCCGTTTTTCACAGCTCCTGACATTTAATCTCAGTAAAATTCCCTGTCTTAGGCCAGTTAGGATCACCACTTTATTTTAAGAATGTGAAATGTCAGAATAATGGTAGAGAGAATAATTTTTAATTTCAGCTTTTATTTCATGCATCACATTCCCAGTTGGTCAGAAGTTTACATACTAATTGAGTGTATTTGGTAGCATTGCCTTTAAATTGTTCAACTTTGGTCAAACGTTTCGGGTAACCTTCCACAAGCTTCCCACAATAAGTTGGGTGAATTTTGTCCCATTCCTCATGACAGAGCTGGTGTAACAGTCAGGTTTGTAGGCCTCCTTGCTCACATACACTTTTTACATTTACATTTACATTTAAGTCATTTAGCAGACGCTCTTATCCAGAGCGACTTACAAATTGGTGCATTCACCTTATGACATCCAGTGGAACAGTAGTGCATCTAAATCTTTTAAGGGGGGGGGTGAGAGGGATTACTTTATCCTATCCTAGGTATTCCTTAAAGAGGTGGGGTTTCAGGTGTCTCCGGAAGGTGGTGATTGACTCCGCTGTCCTGGCGTCGTGAGGGAGTTTGTTCCACCATTGGGGGGCCAGAGCAGCGAACAGTTTTGACTGGGCTGAGCGGGAACTGTACTTCCTCAGTGGTAGGGAGGCGAGCAGGCCAGAGGTGGATGAACGCAGTGCCCTTGTTTGGGTGTAGGGCCTGATCAGAGCCTGGAGGTACTGAGGTGCCGTTCCCCTCACAGCTCCGTAGGCAAGCACCATGGTCTTGTAGCGGATGCGAGCTTCAACTGGAAGCCAGTGGAGGGAGCGGAGGAGCGGGGTGACGTGAGAGAACTTGGGAAGGTTGAACACCAGACGGGCTGCGGCGTTCTGGATGAGTTGTAGGGGTTTAATGGCACAGGCAGGGAGCCCAGCCAACAGCGAGTTGCAGTAATCCAGACGGGAGATGACAAGTGCCTGGATTAGGACCTGCGCCGCTTCCTGTGTGAGGCAGGGTCGTACTCTGCGGATGTTGTAGAGCATGAACCTACAGGAACGGGCCACCGCCTTGATGTTAGTTGAGAACGACAAGGTGTTGTCCAGAATCACGCCAAGGTTCTTAGCGCTCTGGGAGGAGGACACAATGGAGTTGTCAACCGTGATGGCGAGATCATGGAACGGGCAGTCCTTCCCCGGGAGGAAGAGCAGCTCCGTCTTGCAGAGGTTCAGCTTGAGGTGGTGATCCGTCATCCACACTGATATGTCTGCCAGACATGCAGAGATGCGATTCGCCACCTGGTCATCAGAAGGGGGAAAGGAGAAGATTAATTGTGTGTCGTCTGCATAGCAATGATAGGAGAGACCATGTGAGGTTATGACAGAGCCAAGTGACTTGGTGTATAGCGAGAATAGGAGAGGGCCTAGAACAGAGCCCTGGGGGACACCAGTGGTGAGAGCACGTGGTGTGGAGATGGATTCTCGCCACGCCACCTGGTAGGAGCGACCTGTCAGGTAGGACGCAATCCAAGCGTGGGCCGCACCGGAGATGCCCAACTCGGAGAGGGTGGAGAGGAGGATCTGATGGTTCACAGTATCGAAGGCAGCCGATAGGTCTAGAAGGATGAGAGCAGAGGAGAGAGAGTTAGCTTTAGCAGTGCGGAGCGCCTCCGTGATACAGAGAAGAGCAGTCTCAGTTGAATGACTAGTCTTGAAACCTGACTGATTTGGATCAAGAAGGTCATTCTGAGAGAGATAGCGGGAGAGCTGGCCAAGGACGGCACGTTCAAGAGTTTTGGAGAGAAAAGAAAGAAGGGATACTGGTCTGTAGTTGTTGACATCGGAGGGATCGAGTGTAGGTTTTTTCAGAAGGGTGCAACTCTCGCTCTCTTGAAGACGGAAGGGACGTAGCCAGCGGTCAGGGATGAGTTGATGAGCGAGGTGAGGTAAGGGAGAAGGTCTCCGGAAATGGTCTGGAGAAGAGAGGAGGGGATAGGGTCAAGCGGGCAGGTTGTTGGGCGGCCGGCCGTCACAAGACGCGAGATTTCATCTGGAGAGAGGGGAGAAAGAGGTCAGAGCACAGGGTAGGGCAGTGTGAGCAGAACCAGCGGTGTCGTTTGACTTAGCAAACGAGGATCGTATGTCGTCGACCTTCTTTTCAAAATGGTTGACGAAGTCATCTGCAGAGAGGGAGGAGGGGGGGGAGGGGGAGGAGGATTCAGGAGGGAGGAGAAGGTTGCAAAGAGCTTCCTAGGGTTAGAGGCAGATGCTTGGAATTTAGAGTGGTAGAAAGTGGCTTTAGCAGCAGAGACAGAGGAGGAAAATGTAGAGAGGAGGGAGTGAAAGGATGTCAGGTCCGCAGGGAGGCGAGTTTTCCTCCATTTCCGCTCGGCTGCCCGGAGCCCTGTTCTGTGAGCTCGCAATGAGTCGTCGAGCCACGGAGCGGGAGGGGAGGACCGAGCCGGCCTGGAGGATAGGGGACATAGAGAGTCAAAGGATGCAGAAAGGGAGGAGAGGAGGGTTGAGGAGGCAGAATCAGGAGATAGGTTGGAGAAGGTTTGAGCAGGGCTTTGTTATGGCCACTCCAATACCTTGACTTTGTTGTCCTTAAGCCATTTTGCCACAACTTTGGAAGTATGCTTGGGGTCATTGTCCATTTGGAAGACCCATTTGCGACCAAGCTTTAACTTCCTGCTTAATTTCTTCAGATGTTGCTTCAATATATCCACAAATTTTCCCTCCTCATGATGCCATCTATTTAGTGAAGTGCACCAGTCCCTCCTGCAGCAAAGCACCCCACAACATGATGTTTCCACCCCCGTGCATCACAGTTGGGTTGGTGTTCTTTGGCTTGCAAGCCTCCCCCTTTTTCCTCTAAACATTTTGGAGCAGTGGCTCCTTCCCTGCTGAGCAGCCTTTCAGGTTATGTCGATATAGGACTCATTTTACTGTGGATATAGATAGTTTTGCACCTGTTTCCTCCAGCATCTTCACAAGGTCCCTTGCTGTTGTTCTGGGATTGATTTGCACTTTTCGCACCAAAGTAAGTTAATCTCTAGGAGACAGAACGCTTCTCCTTCCGTATGTCCGTATGACTGCTACATGGTCCCATGATGTTTATTGTTTGTACAGATGAACGTGGTACCTTCAGGCATTTGGAAATTGCTCACAGACTTGAACCAGACTTGTGGAGGTCTACAATTTCTCTTTCTGAGGTCTTGGCTGATTTATTATGATTTTCTCATGATGTCAAGCAAAGAGGCACTGAGTTTGAAGGTAGGCATTGAAATACATCCACAGGTACAACTCCAATTCACTTAAATGATGCTAATTAGCCCATCAGAAGCTTCTAAAGCCATGCCAAAATTTTCTGGAATTTTCCAAGCTGTTTAAAGGCACAGTCAACTTAGTGTATGTAAACTTCTGACCCACTGGAATTGTGATAGTGAGTTAGAAGTTAAATAATCTGTCTGTAAACAATTGTTGGAAAAATTACTTGTGTCATGCACAAAGTAGATGTCCTAACCGACTTGCCAAAACTATTGTTTGTTAACAAGACATTTGTGGAGTGGTTGAAAAACTAGTTTTAATGACTCCAACCTAAGTGTATGATCGTGGACTACAGGGCCGAACAGGCCCCCATTCACATCGACGGGGCTGTAGTGGAACGGGTCGAGAGTTTCTAGTTCCTTGGTGTCCACATCACCAACAAACTATCATGGTCCAAACACACCAAGAAAGAAACATACCAGTGTCTTTTCTATGGAAGTAAAGTAATATCAGGCATGAGTTCGGCTTGTGTAGTGCACTTGCTGTTTGGAAGGTGCTTCAAGGTGATGTAAAACACCATGAGCCCATAGCTAGTACTATTCTACTGCAGAATATAGGGAAACATTTGTTGCCTCAACCCAGCTTTTCATATCCAGTAGTTTAGAAATATACACCACATTTTACAGTGGCTGATTAGATTTGATGACTACTGCGCATCCAGAGACCATTTCTGTCTTTCATTAAAATGTTGATTTAATTCTAATTTCTCCACATGTAGAGAAGGAAACTTTATGTCCTTTCTCCTAACGCATTTAAAGAGATACTTCAGGATTTTGGCAGAGGCCCTTTCTCTATACTGAACAAAAATATAAACGCAACATGTAAAGTGTTGAGCCGAAATAAAAGATCCCAGGAATTTTCCACAAAAAGCTTATTTCTCTCAAATGTTTACATCCCTGTTAGTGAGCATTTCTTCTTTGCCAAGTTAATCATTCCACCTGACAGGTGTGGCATACCAATAATCTGATTTAACAGCATGATCATTACACAGGGGTAGCTTGTGCTGGGGACAATAAAAGGACCACTCTAAAATTTGCAGTTTTGTCACATAACAAAATGCCACAGATATGTCAAGTTTTGAGGGAGAGTGCAATTGGCATGCTGACTGCAGGAATGTCCAACAGAGCTGTTGCAAAATAGTTGAATGTTAATTTCTCTGCTAAAGAATTTGGCAGTACGTCCAACCGGCTTCACAACCGCAGACCATGTATAACCACGTCAGCCCAGGACCTCCACATCCGGCTTCTCAACCTGCGAGATTGTCTGAGGGGGGCTGAGGAGTATTTCGGTCTATAATAAAGCCCTTTTGTGGGAGGTCCTGATTGGATTATCCTTGCTTCCCAGTTGGTGGGCTTGGCTTGGCTCCTACCCTGGCACAGTCATATGAAATCCATAGATTAGGGCCTAATTTAGTTATTTCAATTGATTGATTTCCTTCTGTGGCCTGTAACTCAGTAAAATCTAAGAAATTGTTGCATGGTTCTGGTATTTTGTATTTTATTAGGATCACCATTAGCTGCTGTGCAAGCAGCAGTTACTCTTCCTGGGGTCCACACAAAATATGAAACATAAAATCAAATCAAATTTATTTATAAAGCCCTTCGTACATCTGCTGATATCTCAAAGTGCTGTACAGAAACCCAGCCTAAAACCCCAAACAGCAAGCAATGCAGGTGTAGAAGCACGGTGGCTAGGAAAAACTCCCTAGAAAGGCCAAAACCTAGGAAGAAACCTAGAGAGGAACCAGGCTATGAGGGGTGGCCAGTCCTCTTCTGGCTGTGCCGGGTGGAGATTATAACAGAACATGGCCAAGATGTTCAAATGTTCATAAATGACCACAATGGTCAAATAAAAATAATCACAGTAGTTGTCGAGGGTGCAGCAAGTCAGCACCTCAGGAGTAAATGTCAGTTGGCTTTTCATAGCCGATCATTAAGAGTATAAACAGCAGGTTTTGAACCGGTCAGGATTCTATAGCCGCACAACATGACATTTTACAGAATGTTAATAGACAAGCACACGGTCAGAACTACATCTATAATAGACAAGCACACAGACAGAACTACTATTTTAAAAAGGCACTCGTAGCCTACACATCAATAACTACACACAAACGATCTATGTAAAATAGTGGAAAGGCTTTGTGCCGTGAGGTGTTGCTTTATCTGTTTTCTTTAAACCAGGTTCGCTGTTTATTTGAGCAATATGAGAAGGAAGGGAGTTCGATGCAATAATGGCTCTATATAACACTGTACGCTTTCTTGAGATTGTTCTGAATTTGGGGACTATGAAAAGAGCCCTGTTGGCATCAAATAAAATCTAATTTTATTTGTCACATGCGCCAAATACAACACTTTACCGTGAAACTAAAGTTTAAATAAGTAACACAATTAAATAACAATAATGAGGCTATATTCAGGGGGTACCGGTACTGAGTCGGTGTGCGGGGGTACAGATTAGTCGAGGTAATGTGACTATGCATAGACAATAAACAGTGAGAAGCAGCAGTGTAAAAACCTAGACTTGGCGCTCCGGTAAATTTTACGTTATCCTCATCAATCTACACATAATACCACAAAATGACAAAGCAAAAACAGGTTTATAGAATTGTTAGCAAATTTATAAAAATTGAAATATTAAATTTACATTAGTATTCAGACCCTTTACTCAGTACTTTGTTGAAGTACCTTTGGCAGTGATTACAGCTTTGAGTCTTCTTGGGCATTACTCTACAAGCTTGGCACACCTGTATTTGGGGAGTTTCTCCCATTCTTCTCTGCAGATCCTCTCAAGACCTGTCAGGTTGTATGGGGAGCGTCACTGCAAAGCCATTTTAAGGTCTCTCCAGAGATGTTTGATCAGGTTAAAGTCTGGGCTCTGGCTAGGCCACTCAATGACATTCAGAGACTTGTCCCGAAGCCACTCCTGTGTTGTCTTGGCTGTGTGCTTAGGGTCATTGTCCTGTTGGAAGGTGAACCTTCACCCCAGTCTGAGGTCTTGAGGGCTCTGGAGCAGGTTGTCATCTGTACTTTGCTCCATTCATCTTTCCATAGATCCTGACTACTCTCCGTCCCTGCTGCCACCACCATGCTTCACCTTAGGGATGGTGCCAGGTTTCCTCCAAATGTGACACTTGGCATTCAGGACAAAGAGTTCAGTCTTGGTTTCATCAGTTCAGAGAATCTTGTTTCTCAGGTTCCGAGAGTCTTTAGGTGCCCTTTGTCAAACTCCAAGCAGGCTGTCATGTGCCTTTTACTGACAAGTGGCTTCCGTCTGGCCACTCCACCATTTAAGTGCTGATTGGTGGAGTGCTGAAAAGATGGTTGTCCTTCTAGAAGGTTCTCCCATCTCTACAGAAGACCTGTGGAGCTCTGTCAGAGTGACCATGGGGTTCTCGGTCATGACCAAGGTCCTTCTCCCCCAATTGCTCAGTTTGGCCTGGCGGCCAGCTCTAGGAAGAGTCTTGGTGGAGTTAATGGAAACAGTATGCACCTGAGCTCAATTTCGAGTCTCATTGCAAAGGTTCTGAATACTTATTTAAATAAGGTATTTCTTAATTTTTTTAAAGACATTTGCAAAAAACCTGTTTCCACTTTGTTATTGTGGGGTATTGTGTGTAGATAAGGGAATGTTTTTATTTAATAATTTTTAGAATAAGGCTGTAACATAACAAAATGTGGAAAAAGTCAAAGGGTCAGAATACTTTCTGAATGCACTGTATGTTCTGGATGACAGGAATCTTGGCCTCAGTGATGTACTGGGCCGTACGCATTACCCTCTGTAGCGCCTTACGGTTGGATGCCGAGCAGTTGCCATACCAGGCGGTGATGCAACCAGTCAGAATGCTCTCGACGGTGCAGCTGCAGAACTTTGAGGATCTGGGGACCCATGCCAAATCTTTTCAGTCTCCTGAGGGGGAAGAGGCGTGTTTGGTGTGTTTGGACCATGATAGTTTGTTGATGATGTGGACACCAAGGAACATGAAGCTCTCAACCTGCTCCACTACAGCACCCCGTCAATGAGAATGGGGGCATGCTCGGTCCTCCTTTTCCTGTAGTCCACAGTCATCTCCTTTGTCTTGATCTCATTGAGGGAAAGGTTGTTGCCTTGGCACCACACAGCCAGGACTCTGACCTCCTCCCTATAGGCTGTATCATCATTGTTGGTCTACCACTGTTGTGTCATCTGCAAACTTGATGGTGTTGGAGTCGTGCCTGGCAATGCAGTCATGAGTGAACAGGGAGTACAGGAGGGGAGCATGCACCCGAGGGGCCCTTGTGTGAGGATCAGCATGGCAGATGTGTTGTTACCTTCCCTTACCACCTGGGGGCGGCCTGTCAGGAAGTCCAGGATCCAGGTGCTTAGCTTAGTGATGAGCTTTGAGGGCAATATGGTGCTGAACGCTGAGCTGTAGTCAATGAATAACATTCTCACATAGGTGTTCCTTTTGTCCAAGTGAGAAAGGGCAGTGTGGAGTGCAATAGAGAGGGCAGTGTGGAGTGCAATAGAGATTGCATCATCTGTGGATCTGTTGGGGGGGTATGCAAATTGGAGTGGGTCTAGGGTTTCTGGGATAAAGGTGTTGATGTGTGCCATGACCAGCCTTTCAAAGCACTTCATGGCTACAGAGGTGAGTACCACGGGTTGGTAGTCATTTAGGCAGGTTACCTTAGTGTTCATGGGCACAGGGACTATGGTGGTCTGCTTGAAACATGTTGGCATTTCAGACTCAGGGATAGGTTGAAAATGTCAGTGATGACACTTGCCAGTTGGTCAGTGCATTTTATTTTTTTATTTTACCTTTATTTTACTAGGCAAGTCAGTTAAGAACAAATTCTTATTTTCAATGACGGCCTAGGAACAGAGGGTTAACTGCCTGTTCAGGGGCAGAACGACAGATTTGTGCCTTGTCAGCTCGGGGATTTGAACTTGCAACCTTTCGGTTACTAGTCCAACGCTCTAACCACTAGGCTACCCTGCCGCATGCTCGGAGTCCATGTCCTGGTAATCCGTCTGGCCCTGCGGCCTTGTGAATGTTGACCTGTTGAAAGGTCTTACTCACATCAGCTACGGAGAGAGTGATTACACAGTCGTCCGGAACAGCTGATGCTCTCATGCATGTTTCAGTGTTACTTTTCTCGAAGCGAGCATAGAAGTAATTGAGCTCGTCTGGTAGGCTCGTGTCACTGGGCAGCTCTCGGCTGCGCTTCCGTTTGTAGTCTGTAATAGTTTGCAAGCGTGACACTTGGCATTCAGGACAAAGAGTTCAGTCTTGGTTTCATCAGTTCATGTGGATACTTTAAATTTTCTTTACAGTTGAGTAGCCCTGGTTGTGTCAGTATACAGTAACTTTAAAGAGCAACTGCTCCTAAAAAACAACTTCTCATTTAGGCTTTTTCTATGTGGCATCGATATGAGTCAGAAACATTTACTCTACTGTCAAAATTGACTACAAAGTGTAAATACGTTAATGTATTGTGTGTGTGTGTGTGTGTGTGTGTGTGTGTGTGTGTGTGTGTGTGTGTGTGTGTGTGTGTGTGAGAGGGGGGGTGTTTGGGTACTGTGTGATTTAATCAGTTTTGGCTCATTGGACAGGTTTAGTGTGCGTGCGTGCGTGTAGTGAGTGAGAGAGATGGGGGTGTTTGGGTACTCTGGGATTCTTTAATGAATTTTGGCTCATTGAACAGGTCAGAGTCTATTTTTGAACTTGTTGAGTGGTTTTTGGCAATACAATGATGTAGATGTACAGTACACTGAGTGCACAAAATATTAGGAACACCGTCTTGCACAGTTCCAATAATTTCACCTCTAGCGGCACAATACGAATGCCCCTGACCGTCCACGATTTTGTCATAATCCAGCTCGTGGGAAGTGACAAAGAGCTCTTATAGGACCAGGGCACAAATAATAATAAATCAATAATTTTGCTCCTTATTTAGCCATCTTACATATAAAACTTTATTTGTTCATCAAAAATTGTGAATAACTCACCACAGGTTAATGAGAAGGTTGTTGTCAAGACTGTGGGTAACTGGTGAAAGGAGTCAGGCGCAGGAGAGCTGAGATGTGTGGACAAGGTATTTAATTCAAGAAAACACCAGTAAACACAATACTATGGTGCTGGAAAAATACTGGTACCACGAAATAAACGGGCGTAACAAGAAAACCCAGCAACAATAATATCAGCCATCAGATACAGCCTAACAATAAAACACACACGCACACAAACATGGGGGAAACCAGAGGGTTAAATAATGAACATGTAATGGGGGAATTGGAACCAGGTGTGTAGAAAACAAAGACAAAACAAATGGAAAATGAAAAGTGGATCGGTGATGGCTAGAAGACCGGTGACGTCGACCGCCAAACGTCGCCCGAACAAGGAGAGGGACGGACGTCGGCGGAAGTCGTGACAGTTGTGCTTGAAAGGATGCACATAACTCTGCAATGTTGGGTCGTATTGGAGAGAGTCTCAGTCTTAAATCATTTTCCACAGTCTGTGCCTGTATTTAGTTTTCATGCAAGTGAGGGCCGAGAATCCACTCTCACATGGGTACGTGGTTGCAAAGGGCATCAGTGTCTTGACAGCACAATTTTCCAAGGCAGGATACTCTGAGCGCAGTCCAATCCAGAAATCTAGCAGTGGCTTCTGATTAAATAACATTTTCACAGAACCGCTTGTTGCAATTTCGATGAGGCTCTCTTGTTCAGATATCGGTAAGTGGACTGGAGGCAGGGCATGAAAAGGATAACAAATCCAGTTGTTTGTGTCATCTGTTTCTGGAAAGTACCCGTGTAATTGCACTGACAATTTACTTCGGTGCTTCGCTATATATGACATTTGACATTGCCCGTAAGCTTGAGTTTAATTGCACACAAAAAAATCATACAATGATGGAAATACCTGTGTATTGTCCTTGTTAATGCAGACAGAGAAGAGCTCCAACTTCTTAATCATAGCCTCAATTTTGTCCCGTACATTGAATATAGTTGCAGGGACTCCCTGTAATCCTAAATTCAGATCATTCAGGCGAGAAAAAACATCACCCAGATAGGCTAGTCATGTGAGAAACTCATCATCACGCAAGCGGTCAGACAAGTGAAAATAATGGTCAGTAAAGAAAAATTTAAGCACGTCTCTCAATTCAAAAGACTGTGTCAATACTTTGCCCCTTGATAACCAGCGCACTTCTGTATGTTGTAAACACGTTATATGGTCGCTGCCCATATCATTGCATGGTGCAGAAAATACACAAGAGTTGAGGGGTCTTGCTTTAACTTCTCTAGGGTAGGGGGCACTATTTTCACATCCAGATGAAAAGCGTGCCCAAAGTAAACTGCCTGCTACTCAGGCGCAGAAGCTAGGATATGCATATAATTGGTAGATTTGGATAGAAGACACACAAAAGTTTCCAAAACTGTTAATATAATGTCTGTGAGTATAACAGAACTGAATTGGCAGGTGAAAATCGGAGAAAAATCCATCCAGGAAGGAGGATTTTTCTATTTGTGTAGTTTTCTATTCTGAGCTTTTCATGCGCAATCCCGAGACCATGCCTTTCTTGTTTACCTTTTATATTGACTATAGTATGATAATAGTATGAGACAATAGTATGAGGCGTGCCTGTCCTATCCACTCGGTATCTCACCATATAAAACGCTTCTAGTCCCTTCTTATTATTGGTATCTGTTTCTTTATACATGTCTTACTCGAATGTCGTCTTAATACTCGCTCAAAAAACTCCTGTGGCTTATTTTTAAAATTGGCATGTTTTACTGCTAAATGTCTGCGCAAGAGTGAAGGTTTCATTGAGTTGTGAGATAGTACTTTTGCACATACAGTTGAAGTCAGAAGTTTACATACAGTTAGGTTGGAGTCATTAAAACTAGTTTTTCAACCACTCCACAAATTTCTTGTTAACAAACAGTTCTGGCAAGTCGGTTAAGACATCTACTTCGTGCATGACACAAGTCATTTTTCCAACAATTGTTTACAGACAGATTATTTCACTTCTAATTCACTGTATCACAATTCCAGTGGGTCAGAAGTTTACATACACTAAGTTGACTTGCCTTTAAACAGCTTGGAAAATTCCTGAAAATTATGTAATGGCTTTAGAAGGTTCCGATTGGCTAATTGTCATCATTTGAGTCAATTTGAGGCGTACCTGTGGATGTATTTCAAGGCCTACCTTCAAACTCAGTGCCTCTTTGCTTGAAATCATGGGAAAATCAAAAGAAATCAGCCAAGAACTCGAGAAAAAAATGTGTAGAGCTGATGAACCTACTGTGGTGCGAAAAGTGCAAATCAATCCCAGAACAACAGCAAAGGACCTTCTGAAGATGCTGGAGGAATCTGGTGTAAAAGGATGCTGGTGTAAAAGTATCTATATCCACAGTAAAATAAGTCCTATATCGACATAACCTGAAAGCCGCTCAGAAAGGCAGAAGCCACTGCTCCAAATCCGCCATAAAAAAGCCAGACTACAGTCTGCAACTGCATATGGGGACAAAGATGGTCATTTTTGGAGAAATGTCCTCTGGTCTGATGAAACAAAAATAGAACTGTTTGGCCATAGTGACCATAGGTATGTTTGGAGGAAAAAGGGGGAGGCGTGCAAGCCAAAGAATACCATCCCAACTGTGAAGCACAGGGGTGGCAGCATCATGTTGTGGGGTGCTTTGCTGCAGGAGGGACTGGTGCACTTCACAAAATAGATGGCATCATGAGGGAGGAAAAGTATGTGGATATATTAAAGCAACATCTCAAGAGATCAGTTAAGGCTTAGTTAAAGCTTGGTCGCAAATGGGTCTTCCAAATGGATAATGACCCCAAGCATACTTCCAAAGTTGTGGCAAAAGGGCTTAAGGACAACATAGTCAAGGCATTGGAGTGGCCATCATAAAGCCCAGACCTCAATCCTATAGAGAATTTGTGGGCAGAACTAAAAAGCGTGTGCGAGCAAAGAGGCCTACAAACCTGACTGTTACACCAGCTCTGTCAGGAGGAATGGGACAAAATTCACCCAACGTATTGTGGGAAGTTTGTGGAAGGCTACCCAAAACATTTGACCCAAGTTGAACAATTTAAAGGCAATGCTACCAAATACTAATTGAGTGTATGTAAACCTCTGACCCACTGGGAATGTAATGAAAGAAATAAAAGCTGAAATAAATCATTCTCTCTACTATTATTCTGACATTTCACATTCTTAAAATAAAGTGGTGATCCTAACTGACCTAAGATAGGGAATCTTTACTAGGATTAAATGTCA
Source organism: Oncorhynchus nerka (assembly GCF_034236695.1). Taxonomy (NCBI): domain Eukaryota; kingdom Metazoa; phylum Chordata; class Actinopteri; order Salmoniformes; family Salmonidae; genus Oncorhynchus; species Oncorhynchus nerka. Next base: position 18,938,464 of record NC_088405.1, read on the forward strand.
GGAACTGTTTAAATGTATTTTGGTGTATGTAAACTTCCAACTTCAACTGTGTAACACACTGTGGCTGAGGAAAGGCACTACTCCCAATATAAGTGAACCCCAAATCAATGTAGTTCTCATCATATTTGCACCTCTTCGATGGTCCAACGTACCTGTCTGTTGATCAGTGCTTTCCCGGCTAAGGGGGCAGTAGCTCTTCGGCTACATCAGATTCACAACTGTCAGTGTCTATGCTAGCTGGGGAAACAACAAATGTAGAATTACTGATGCTAGCATTGGATGTGCTTGAGGAAGCAGAACAACTTGTGTCGTGAACAGGTGCAGGTGTAGTACTGCTGGTAGTTTTTATTTTATTTATTTATTTAACTTGGAAAGTCAGTTTAAAAACAAATTCGTATTTACAGTGACGGCCTACCCCAGCCAAACCTGGACGACGCTGGGCCAATTGTGCGCCGCCCTATGGGGCTCCCAATCACAGCCGGATGTGATGCAGCCTGGATTCGAATCAAGGACTGCATTTTTTTTAACCTTTATTTAACCATGCAGGCCAGTTGAGAACAAGTTCTCATTTACAACTGAGACCTGGCCAAGTTAAAGCAAAGCAGTGCGACAAAAACAACTACACAGAGTTACACATGAACAAATTTACAGTCAATAACACAAAATAAAAAATGTAAAAATAGAAATATCTATGTACAGTGTGTGCAAATGAGGAAGAGTAGGGAGGTAGGCAATAAATAGGCCCTAGAGGCGAAAAAATTATTACAATTTAGCAGTGATAGATGTGCAGATGATTATGTGCAAGTAGAGATACTGGGGTGCAAAAGAGCAAGAGGGTAAGTAATAATATGGGGATGAGGTAGTCGGTGTGCTATTTACAGATTGGCTGTGTACAGGTACAGTGATCGGTAAGCTGCTCTGACAGCTGATGCTTAATGGTAGAGAGGGAGATATAAGATTCCAGCTTCAGAGATTTTTGCAATTCGTTCCAGTCATTGGCAGCAGAGAACTGGAAGGAAAGGTGGCCAAAGGAAGTGTTGGCTTTGGGGATGACCAGTGCAATATACCTGCTGGAGCGCATGCTACGTGTGGGTGTTGCTATGGTGACCAGTGAGCTGAGATAAGTCGAGGCTTTACCTAGCAAATACTTATAGATGACCTGAAGCCAGTGGGTTTGGCGACGGATATGTAGTGAGGGCCAGCCAACAAGAGCATACAGGTCGCAGTGGTGGGTAGTATATGGGGCTTTGGTGATGAAATGGATGGCACTGTGATAGACTACATCCAGTTTGCTGAGTAGAGTGTTGGGGGCTATTTTGTAAATAACATCGCCGAAGTCAAGGATCGGTAGTATAGTCCATTTTACGAGGGTATGTTTGGCGGCATGAGTAAAGGAGGCTTTGTTGCGAAATAGAGAAGCCAATTGTAGATTTCCTTTTGGATTGGAGATGCTTAATGTGAGCCTGGAAGGAGAGTTTACAGTATAACCAGACACCTAGGTATTTGTAGTTGTCCACATATTCTAGGTCAGAACCGTCCAGAGTAGTGATGCTAGTTGGGCGGGAGGGAGCGGGCAGCAATCGGTGGAAGAGCATGCACTTAGTTTTATTGATGCCTCTTGTACTGAGATGCAGTGTCTTAGACCACTGCGCCACTCGTAGAAGTACTACCAGTAGAGCTGGTACGTGTCTCTATGGATGCGGGCCTTACTTTAAAAAATAATAATAATAATCAGGAAAATGGTGGAATTAGTGGAATTCCCTTAAGAGAGTACGGTAATGTGAACGGTTCATGTTAATGTGTTAATTATTTGACTAGGCTACCTGTATTTGACATTGTGTTGTTATTTCGCTGAACACTAGATCATTTAATTTTATGGCAGTGAAATGAGGCTACTCAGGCGAGAAAAAAAACTCACCCAAATGTATAGCCCTGTTGGAAAATATAAATGAACTGTTTGAAAATGTAAAGATTATTATATTTTTTTTAACGTGTATCACATTTTTATTTTGCGTACCCCCGACAGCATTGCATACCCCAGTTTGGGAATACCTGGTCCATTCACCCTGCGAATGGCACACATACACAATCCATGTCTCAATTGTCTCAAAATCCTTCTTTAACCTGTCACCCTTCTTCTACACTGACTGAAGTGAATTTAACAGGTGACATCAATAAGGGATCATAGCTTTCAACTGGATTCACCTGGTCACCTGTGCCTTATTGCTTAAATAAAGTAATCTTCTAATTGACCATTTTGATGCCAGAGGGCCTGGATATTGCTTTGGGGGCCTTTGTCTTCCCACCTGTAAAATCAAACTAGGAAACAACTGCTGCGGTCTGTGTGACTCACCTGCAGCAGTGGGGCGATGTGGAGGGTGGAGAGAGGGAGAAAGAGAGAGGCGGAGAGAGAAAAATAGTGAAGAGGTGTGACTCTCCTGTATCTCCTGCAGTGGGGGGATGTGGATGGTGGAGAGCAGCAGCAGTAGGACAGTGTGGGTTTATGCAGTTGGGCAACAGCCAATGACAGGCCCAGATGGGCCAGGACCACGTCCACTCCTTGTATCCGCAACGCAGGCTGTGGTTAGGGAAAAACAAAAAAACATAAAAACTACAATATTTTGGTTCTAAATTGTCTGGGGGAAGAAAAAAAAAATGGGGGGAAAAAAATGTTCCACCTTAGTTGGTATTTTCCTTGTATATTATACCTTAGGAACGAAGAAACTGGCTAGTCTGGAGACCACAGCATTGCCCAACAGAGTACAAAGCAAAAACTTCCTAGCCCAGTGACTCCAGAAACTCCACTCAAAGTATGTGGGGTCCTGTCAAAGACAAATTATTTTACCATGAGCCCAGTCTGAAAACTTCATGTCACTTCACACACATATTAGAAAGCCTTTCTCCAGCTGGAACTCTCCAATCCTGGTTCATGTTCTTGGAAAAGAGAGCCTATTTCTCTCTCTCACAATGAGGCTGTACAGAGCAATCATTCTGTTTTTATTGCAAAGTTTTGCCAGGAGGTTTGAACAACTCTACTATGAAGTATTAGAAGCTATGTGGGGAAATATACATTGTTAAGGGGATAACACACTATAAAATCAGTCCATCTGATCCACTTTGCTTTCCATTTAAGGCTTTTTCATGAGAGCTGTGTTGAATAAAATCAAACTTTATGTTGTTGTTTTTGGCCCATGTGACAGGTGTAGACCTTAACGTGAAATGCTTACTTACAAGCCCTTAACTCTTTCTTGAACTGCATTGTTGGTTAAGAAAATATTTACCAAATAAACTAAAGTAAAAAATAACACAATAAAATAAAAATAACGGGGCTATATACAGGGAGTACCGGTACCGAGTCAATGTGTGGGGATACAGGTTAGTCAAGGTCATTTGTACATGTAGCTAGGGGTAAAGTGAATATGCATCAATAATCAACAGCGAGTAGCAGCAGTGTAAAAACAAAGGGGGGGGGGGGAACAGTCTATGACTTGGGTGACTGGAGTCTTTGACAATTGTTTGGGCTTTCCTCTGACACCCCCTAGTATATACAGTGAGCACCATAATTTGTTGGACAGTGATAATTGTTTTGTTATTTTGGTTCTGTACTCTAGCACTTTGAGTTTGAAAGGATACAATGAGGGTGAAGTGCAGACTGTCAGCTTTAATTTGAGGGTATTTTCATACATATCGGATGAACCGTTTAGAAATTATAGAAGCTTTTGTATATAGTTCCCTTCCATTTTCAGGCATCAAAAGACATTGGACAGTTTAACATAATGTAGAATAAAGTAATCATTGTTAATATTTGGTTGCATATCCTTTGCATGCAATGACTGCTTGAAGTTTGCGATGGATCGACATCACCAGACGCTGGATTTCTTCCCTGGTGATGCTCTGCCAGGCCTGTACTGCAGCCATTTTCAGTTCCTGCTTGTTTTGGGGACTTATTGCCTTCAGTCTCCTCTTCAGCATGTAAAATGCATGTTCAATTGAATTCAGATCCGATGATTGACTCGGCCAGTCAAGGATTTTCCACTTTCTGGCCATCAAAAACCCCTTCGTGGCTCTAGCAGTATGTTAAGGGGTCATTGTATTGTTGCATGATGAAGTGCCATTCAATGAGTTTGGAGGCATTTAGCAGATAAAATATTTCTGTAGACTTCAGAATTCATTGTTCTACTTCTGTCTCCAGTCACATCATCGATGAAGACAAGTGAGCCTGTTCCACTGGCAGCCATACAGGCCCAAGCCATAACACCCCCTCCACCATGTTTCACGAATGAGGTGGTATGCTTTGGATCATGGGCATGTCTTTTTTCTCTCCACACTTTCCTCCTAACATCACTCTGGCACATTTTAATCTTTGTCTCATCTGTCCACAAAACTTTTTTTCCAGAACTCTTGGGGCTCTTTTAGGTGCTTTTTAGCAAACTGTAATCTTGCCTTTGTGTTCTTCAGGCTCATCAGTGGTTTGCATCTTGTAGTGTACCCTCTGTAGTCCTGCTGGTGTAGTCTTCTACGTATGGTAGACTTTGACACATCTACACCTGCATCCAGGAGAGTGTATTTGGTCTGTTGGGCTGTTGTCAGGGGGGTTTTCTTCACCATAGGTAGTATTCTCCGGTCATCCACTACAGTGGTCTTCCTCAGTCTACCGGGTCTTTTGGCATAATTGAGTTCACGGGTAATTTTTTTCTTGTTAATGATGAACCAAACTGTTGACTTGAACATGCCCAGGGTTTTTGCAATGTTCCTGATTGATCGATTTTCATTTCTGAGCCTTATGACGGCCAGCTTCATCTGCATTGACACTGCTGTCTTCCTCATGTTGTCACACCCCAACAACAACCTCCAAAGGCAATAGCAAAGTGTAGAATCAATACTATTCATCAACAGCTCTCCTGCATTCACTAACGACACAAATTAATAGACCTGCCTAACGACACACATCTGTGAAGCCAAATCAACAAATACTTGTAGTATCTTAAAATGGGGGGGACCATGTAGAAAAGGTGCTGTCATTTCTAAACGGTTCATCCGATATGTATGAAAATACCCTTAATGTAAAGCTGACAGTCTGCACTTCACCCTCATTGTATCCTTTCAAACTCAAAGTGCTAGAGTGCAGAACCAAAATAACAAAAAAATTGTCACTGTCCAACGAATTATGGTGCTCACTGTAGGTCCTGGATGGCAGGAAGCTTAGCCGCAGTGATGTACTGGGCCGTACGCACTACCCTCTGTAGCGCCTTATGGTCACATTGTCACACCCTGACCTGAGAGAGCCTTTTTATGTCTCTATTTTGGTTTGGTCAGGGTGTGATTTGGGTGGGCATTCTATGTGATATTTTCTATGTTTTTGTATTTCTTTGTTTTGGCCGGGTACGGTTCTCAATCAGGGACAGCTGTCTATCGTTGTCTCTCGTTGGGAATCATACTTAGGTAGCCTTTTTCCCTTTGTTATTTGTGGGAAGTTGACTTTTGTTATTGGCACTATAGCCCTGTAGGCTTCACAGTCATTTTGTATTGTTTATTGTTTTTGTTGGCAACATCCTAATAAAAAGGAAAATGTACGCTCACCACGCTGCATTTTGGTCCACTTATTCCTTCCAGGAAGACGGCCGTGACAGAACTTCCCACCACCAAAGGACCAAGCAGCGTGGCCAGGAGAGGCAGCCCCAAAAACATTTTTGGGGGGTGGCACACGGGATGGTCTGCGGAGCCGAGGATGGAACCAGAGCCAGTCGGGGTGAAATTGGAGGGGAGCGTAGGGAGCGAAGCAGAGACAGAGAAGGAGTTGATGGGGAGATTGGAGGAGAGAGCCAAGAGAGAGCTGCTGTGTTGGTGCATGAGGGACAACATTCGCCCTACAGAGCATGTCGCCTGAGTCAGCTCTCCACACTCGTTCTGAGGTGTGTGCTAGCCGTCTGGTGAAGACTGTGCCAGCCCACGTACCAGGCCTCCTGTGCACCTCCCCAGCCCTGCACGTCTTGTGCCAGCTTGGTGCGCCAGACCTCCAGTGCGCCTCCACAGCCCGGTGAGTCCTGCGCCGGCTCTATGCACGGTTTCCCCAGTTCGCCAGGAGAACCCAGTGCGGCCTGTTCCAGCTCCCCGCACGTGCCAGGCTAAAGTGGGCATGCAGCCAAGAGGAGCGGTGCAAGTGCTAAGCACCAAAGCTCCAGTGCTCCCCCACAGCCCGGTCTATCCTGTGCCTCCAGTAGGTCTCCCCAGCCTGGTTCATCCCGTGCCTCCTCCACGGACCAGGCCTCCAGTAGGTCTCCCCAGCCTGGTGAGTCCGGTGCCTGCTCCACGGGCCAGTCCGGGGCCCGCAGCAAGGGTGCCCAGTCCGGGGCCCGCAGCAAGGGTGCCCAGTCCGGGGCCCGCAGAGAGGGTCCCCAGTCCGGGGTTGGCGGCGAGGATCCCCACAACTTTTGTTAGTGGCACTATAGCCCTGTAAGCTTCACGGTCGTTTTGTATTGTTTATTGTTTTTGTTGGCGACATCCTAATAGAAAGGAACATTTACGCTAACCACGTTGCACTTTGCTCCACTTAATCCTTCCAGGAAGACGGCCGTGACACAAATGTTGAGCAGTTGCCATACCAGGCGGTGATGCAACCGGTCAGGATGCTCTCCATGGTGCTGCTGTAGAACTTTTTGCGGATCTGGGGACCCATGCCTTTTCAGTCTCCTGAGGGGGGAGAGGTGTTACTGTGCCCTCTTCACGACTGTCTTGGTGTGTTTGGACCATGATAGTTTGTTGGTGATGTGGACACCAAGGAACTTGAAATTCTCGACCCGCTCCAATACAGACCCGTCAATGTTAATGGGAGCCTGTTCGCCCCGCCTTTTCCTGTAGTCCATGATCATCTCCTTTGTCTTGCTCACGTTGAGGGAGAGGTTGTTGTCCTGGCACCACACTGCCAGGTCTCTGACCTCCTCCCTATAGGCTTTCTCATTGTTGTCGGTTACCAGACCTAACACTGTTGTGTCGTCAGCAAACTTAATGATGGTGTTGGAGTTGTGCTTGGCCACGCAGTCGTGGGTGAACAGGGAGTACAGGAGGGGACTAAGCACGCACCCATGAGGGGCCCCCGTGTTGAGGGTCAATGTGGCAGACGCGTTGTTGCTTACCCTTACCACCTGGAGGCAGCCCGTCAGAAAGTCTAGGATCCAGTTGCAGAGGGAGGTGTTTAGTCCCAGGGTCCTGAGCTTAGTGATGAGCTTTGTGGGCACTATGGTGTTGAACGCTGAGCTGTAGTCAATGAACAGAATTCTCACATAGGTGTTCCTGTTGTCCAGGCCGGAAAGGGCAGTGTGGAGTGCAATTGAGATTGCGTCATCTGTGGATCTGTTGGGGTGGTATGCGAATTGGAGTGGGTCTAGGGCAGTGGTCGCCAACCGGTCGATCACGATCAATCTGCAAGGCATTCCTAGTCGATCACCAAATATTTCTGCAGAAAAGCCAAAGGCTTGCGCTCCTTTTTAAAAATCGTGTTGAGCTGTTGCCGGTAGGTGCACTTGATTTAAAAGTCCTGCGCAAGCCTTTGGCTTTTCTACTTCCGCTCAAGCTACAGCTGCAATGACTGAGTAGCCAAGTATCGATAGCCCTGCGTTTTATTTTTATTAGCAGCTCGTCGTGTCGATTTTAATATTAAGGAATATTTAACTTTCTCTGGTCATAGGAACAACATGAATTTGTGCATGAGGCAGATGTGGTGCGACTCGAGTTTCTCCATCAGGTGGAAGACTGTGTCCCCTCTCTCTGGTCAGTCTCACTGGAGGAAAGGAAGGAGAGAGCAGGGACCATGAGAGGCGGTTGGGAAAAATAATTTTGAACGGTCATCCAACTCGGAATTCCTAGCCGGAAACTCGGGCATCTTTCTAGAGCTCCGAATTTTCGACCTGAAGATCACTGACGTGGTGATTTGACGTCGTTGACCATCAGATGCAGGTACCATTAGCCCAGTAACATGCTCCACAGTGCTTTACAAGTGCTAAACCAACTGATCTATTTTGTTATCAAACCTGGAGTTTTTAAATAGAATATGGTCTGATTACCAATATTGGCAGGCCAATCATATAGCCAATATGCTGTGATAATGTATTAGGCCTACTGCCCAAACCTCCTTCCTACAAAACTGTTTGTGTGAGGATAATGTAAAAAATAATCTGAGCAGTAGATCTCAACTTGCTTTTTGACTGGGAAAGTGATCTTGACCCAGAAAAGGTTGGTGACCACTGGTCTAGGGTATCCGGCATGATCATGCTGTTGATGTGAGCCATGACCAGCCTTTCGAAGCATTTCGAAGCATTTCATTGCTACCAATCAATCAGGCAGGTACCTTCGCTTCCTTAGACACAGGGTCTATGGTGTTCTGCTTGAAACATGTAGGTATTACAGACTCGGTCAGGGTGTAATCATTGTGATGACAACACACCAGTGTCTCCCCTACCATTGTACATTATACATAGGAAGGGAGGAGTGGGCCCCCGCCAACTCCTTCCCCCTGCCCAAAATAATTAGGCTTAAATGGGTTTCAATTGACAATTTTGGTCAAAGAGGCACAGGATGTGGATTTGTGTCCTTAGCGCCCCACCTGGAGAAGACCCTAATAATGAGAAACACTGCAACACACAGGGAATCCCTGGCCATAGCCCAATACTAACATTCATTGCCTCCTCCTCTGCCCATTCGCTTCCCTGCTCTGCTCTGCAATGCAGCATCAGCTTGTTTAGCATTCTTACCTCTATCTCTCTCTTTTCCACTCTATCGTTCCATGGGGCGAATTGCCTTGTCACCTAAACAAAAGGCATTGCTTCCTGCATAGAAATGCAACACAGTGAGATGGGCCTGCATCTCTCTCCGGCCCTGCCCATGTAACCCCTTGAATACCAATATTGTCGGCCTAGTTTAGAATGTAGACATTTTGATCAAAATGGATACAATGAATTATTTTCACCCATCGTATTCTGTTCTTTTTTTTGCCTGGGCATTGTGGTATTGTGGATTCGTTACGATATATTTAGTTTTGAGTCCTATGGTTTAATTTGAAACATAACAGAGAGGGACAGTAGGGTGTAGTTGTAGCCCTATGGTATATACCAATCCCAACCGTTCAAATCTCAGAGGGAGTCAACGGTAACAACAGTTATTAGTGATTTGTAATCATCCCCAGCTCACTTTTCTGCGAAGTGCATTAACCACAGTGCCACAGCCCCACTTAGTGGCTAAACAACACAGAGCCACAGCCCCACTTAGTGGCTAAACAACACAGAGCCACATCCCCACTTAGTGGCTAAACAACACAGAGCCACAGCCCCACTTGGTGGCTAAACAACACAGAGCCACAGCCCCACTTGGTGGCTAAACAACACAGAGCCACAGCCCCACTTGGTGGCTAAACAACACAGAGCCACAGCCCCACTTGGTGGCTAAACAACACAGAGCCACAGCCCCACTTAGTGGCTAAACAACACAGAGCCACAGCCCCACTTAGTGGCTAAACAACACAGAGCCACAGCCCCACTTAGTGGCTAAACAACACAGAGCCACAGCCCCACTTAGTGGCTAAACAACACAGAGCCACAGCCCCACTTAGTGGCTAAACAACACAGAGCCACAGCCTCACTTAGTGGCTAAACAACACAGAGCCACAGCCCCACTTAGTGGCTAAACAACACAGAGCCACATCCCCACTTAGTGGCTAAACAACACAGAGCCACATCCCCACTTAGTGGCTAAACAACACAGAGCCACATCCCCACTTAGTGGCTAAACAACACAGAGCCACATCCCCACTTAGTGGCTAAACAACACAGAGCCACAGCCCCACTTGGTGGCTAAACAACACAGAGCCACAGCCCCACTTGGTGGCTAAACAACACAGAGCCACAGCCCCACTTGGTGGCTAAACAACACAGAGCCACAGCCCCACTTGGTGGCTAAACAACACAGAGCCACAGCCCCACTTGGTGGCTAAACAACACAGAGCCACAGCCCCACTTAGTGGCTAAACAACACAGAGCCACAGCCCCACTTAGTGGCTAAACAACACAGAGCCACAGCCCCACTTAGTGGCTAAACAACACAGAGCCACAGCCCCACTTAGTGGCTAAACAACACAGAGCCACAGCCCCACTTAGTGGCTAAACCACACAGAGCCACAGCCCCACTTAGTGGCTAAACCACACAGAGCCACAGCCCCACTTAGTGGCTAAACCACACAGAGCCACAGCCCCACTTAGTGGCTAAACCACACAGAGCCACATCCCCACTTAGTGGCTAAACCACACAGAGCCACAGCCCCACTTAGTGGCTAAACAACACAGAGCCACAGCCCCACTTAGTGGCTAAACAACACAGAGCCACAGCCCCACTTAGTGGCTAAACAACACAGAGCCACAGCCCCACTTAGTGGCTAAACAACACAGAGCCACAGCCCCACTTAGTGGCTAAACAACACAGAGCCACAGCCCCACTTAGTGGCTAAACAACACAGAGCCACAGCCCCACTTAGTGGCTAAACAACACAGAGCCACAGCCCCACTTAGTGGCTAAACAACACAGAGCCACAGCCCCACTTAGTGGCTAAACAACACAGAGCCACAGCCCCACTTAGTGGCTAAACAACACAGAGCCACAGCCCCACTTAGTGGCTAAACAACACAGAGCCACAGCCCCACTTAGTGGCTAAACAACACAGAGCCACAGCCCCACTTAGTGGCTAAACAACACAGAGCCACAGCCCCACTTAGTGGCTAAACAACACAGAGCCACAGCCCCACTTAGTGGCTAAACAACACAGAGCCACAGCCCCACTTAGTGGCTAAACAACACAGAGCCACAGCCCCACTTAGTGGCTAAACCACACAGAGCCACAGCCCCACTTAGTGGCTAAACCACACAGAGCCACAGCCCCACTTAGTGGCTAAACCACACAGAGCCACAGCCCCACTTAGTGGCTAAACCACACAGAGCCACATCCCCACTTAGTGGCTAAACCACACAGAGCCACAGCCCCACTTAGTGGCTAAACAACACAGAGCCACAGCCCCACTTAGTGGCTAAACAACACAGAGCCACAGCCCCACTTAGTGGCTAAACAACACAGAGCCACAGCCCCACTTAGTGGCTAAACAACACAGAGCCACAGCCCCACTTAGTGGCTAAACAACACAGAGCCACAGCCCCACTTAGTGGCTAAACAACACAGAGCCACAGCCCCACTTAGTGGCTAAACAACACAGAGCCACAGCCCCACTTAGTGGCTAAACAACACAGAGCCACAGCCCCACTTAGTGGCTAAACAACACAGAGCCACAGCCCCACTTAGTGGCTAAACAACACAGAGCCACAGCCCCACTTAGTGGCTAAACAACACAGAGCCACAGCCCCACTTAGTGGCTAAACAACACAGAGCCACAGCCCCACTTAGTGGCTAAACAACACAGAGCCACAGCCCCACTTAGTGGCTAAACAACACAGAGCCACAGCCCCACTTAGTGGCTAAACAACACAGAGCCACAGCCCCACTTAGTGGCTAAACAACACAGAGCCACAGCCCCACTTAGTGGCTAAACAACACAGAGCCACAGCCCCACTTAGTGGCTAAACCACACAGAGCCACAGCCCCACTTAGTGGCTAAACCACACAGAGCCACATCCCCACTTAGTGGCTAAACAACACAGAGCCACAGCCCCACTTAGTGGCTAAACAACACAGAGCCACAGCCCCACTTAGTGGCTAAACAACACAGAGCCACAGCCCCACTTAGTGGCTAAACAACACAGAGCCACAGCCCCACTTAGTGGCTAAACAACACAGAGCCACAGCCCCACTTAGTGGCTAAACAACACAGAGCCACAGCCCCACTTAGTGGCTAAACAACACAGAGCCACAGCCCCACTTAGTGGCTAAACAACACAGAGCCACAGCCCCACTTAGTGGCTAAACAACACAGAGCCACAGCCCCACTTAGGGGCAAAACTTCACATCATAGCTGAGGCCTCCACTTAGTAATACAGGGCTAGTCAGGTAGGTATCTTGCATACAGCAGACTTTGCAAATTAGTGTGAAAATCTCTTAAGACAGGTTGGTCAATGTACTATTAGAGAATACGTGAAGTTGATAGAAGCAGTAGATGTGAGAGCCAAGAGAGAGAACCCAGTATGCACAGATCTCAGCAACACAGCAAAGGTTGAGCTTTGGACCACGCAGCCGTCATGCAGCTCAGGAAGGAGACGCGTTCTGTCTCCATGAGATGAACGTACTTTGGTGCGAAAAGTGCAAATCAATCCCAGAACAACAGCAAAGGAACGTGTGAAGATGCTGGAGGAAACAGGTACAAAAGTATCTATATCCACAGTAAAACAAGTCCTAAATCGACATAACCTGAATGGCCGCTCAGCAAGGAAGAAGCCACTGCTCCAAAACCGCCATAAAAAAGCCAGACTACAGTTTGCAACTGCACATGGGGACAAAGATCGTACTTTTTGGAGAAATGTCCTCTGGTCTGATGAAACAAAAATAGAACTGTTTGGCCATGATGACCATCATTATGTTTGGAGGAAAAAGGAGGATGCTTGTGTAACCAATGTGAAATGGCTAGTGTAACAGGGTTATATTGGTGATTCCGCTTGCCACTTTATTGTTAAGCCAATGGGTTTTTGATTTGAGTTTGTCTTGCCTTCACCTACTCAACATGGCATCTTATTGGCTGGTTTGCGTAGCTTGCTTACGAGGGGGGATGTTCCAGTTAGAATCGTCCCAGTGAACAAGCACCAAACCAGCGGTAAGTTGTTGGTTGCAAAGCACTGTACATCAAAAGTGATTTTTTTACTCTCAAGTGATGATTTAAATGTACAATTTATATCAAATTGTTTGTAAATGTTATTCGAACATCACACATAAGATGCAGCGGTTTTTGGAGAATATTTGTTGTGCATTTTGTTGTAAAGAATTCCCGCCAGTACTAGCTAGCAACTTACTGTGTCTGGTGAGGGGGGGGGTTCATATATTTTGTACAGTGCGTGAGTGCAGAGTTGGATGGTGAGACGAGCATTGCATGACGTGCAATTTTGTGTCGTTCCTATCAGAATAAATCTATATGACTGGTGCTACATGTTGGAGTTCCGTGTCGATGACTGATTGTACACAACGCAAGAAGAGTACTGTTACACTAGCTAGTTAGCGGTGGTGCGCGCTAATAGTGTTTCAATCGGTGAGGTCACTCACTCTGAGACCTGAAGTAGTTGTTCCCCTTGCTCTGCAAGGGCCGTGGCTTTTGTGGAGAGATGGGTAAGGATGCTTCATGGGGGGCAGTTGTCTGTGTGTGCAGAGGAGCCCGGGTCGGGGCGAGGGGATGGACTAAAGTTAAACTGTTGCACTTGCAAGCTGAAGAACACCATCCCAACCGTGAAGCACAGGGGTGGCAGCATCATGTTGTGGGTTGTTTTGCTGCAGGAGGGACTGGTGCACTTCACTAAATAGATGGAATCATGAGAGAGGAAAATTGTGGATATATTGAAGCAACATCTCAAGACATCAGTCAGGAAGTTAAAGCTTGGTTGCAAATGGGTCTTCCAAATGGACAATAACCCCAAGCATACTTCCAAAGTTGTGGCAAAATGGCTTAAGGAAAACATAGTCAAGGCATTGGAGTGGCCATCACAAAGCCCTGACCTCAATCCTATAGAACATTTGTATCCAGAACTGAAAAGCGTGTGCGAGCAAGGAGGCCTACAAACCTGACTCAGTTACACCAGCTCTGTCAGGAGGATTGGGACAAAATTCACCCAACTTATTGTGGGAAGCTTGTGGAAGGCTACCCCAAACGTTTGACCCAGGTTAAACAATTTAAAGGCAATGCTACCAAATACCAATTGAGTGTATGTAAACTTCTGACCCACTGGGAATGTGATGCAAGAAATAAAAGCTGAAATAAATCATTATCTCTACTATTATTCTGACATTTCATATTCTTAAAATAAAGTGGTGATCCTAACTGACCTAAGACAGGGAATTTTTACTGAGATTAAATGTCAGGAATTGTGAAAAACTGAGTTTAAATTTATTTGGCTAATGTTAACTTCCAACTTCAACAGTATATTTCATGAATTACTTGAAATTAGTAGACATCTAACAGACTGTGCCTTTAAATAGTCTAGTGAAACATCCAACTAAATTTGTGCCAGAGGTGGGATGGGGAATAGTGAGTGAGGACCACGTTTGGAGGAAACAGACTACAAATGGTGGCAACGCCTAGACCCAGCTAGTGACTGATCGTATTTCAGACATTTGGAATAAGATGCGAAAAAGAGCTCTGAAGAAGGCCTTGAGGCAGACGCATAAAGCGTATTAAAGAGTAGTGATAGTAGCAAGAGCAGTGTGTGGGTTTCTTATTTTTTTTCTCATCTTGTTCAACTGTTGCCATGCACCTACAAAAAGGGATGGCTCAGATGTGCGAGTGCCCTATGAATTTTGAGAAACAGGGAATAAAAAGCCCATATCTATGTGTTCGCGTGTACAGTGCATGAAGTTGTATTCGAAATGAACCGATTTCAGAAGTTTAGCCTACTCGTTTGACACTGTTTATACTGTATCAATGCCTCTATGTGCGAGTCCGGCGAAGGCACGAATAGTCCTACAGCTGGTTACTGAGGCCTATTGGTTAAAACAGAGAAACACAACCGTGCTACTCACATGCGTTATACAACAAACAAATACGTTGGGCTACATCTTCTGCCTTGTCTGTACAGCGAACACCGCTACCACAGATAGATGTGACGCTTCCTTGGGAAATGGTCGGACCACCTTTTGATTGGCTTTGTTGTAGACTTGGACATGGAGACAGCGATATTGTTTCATTACAATGACCTGCATGAATGAATTCTGTGTCCAAAAAAATGCAGACCCTTTGATATTGTAGCGTCCCGCACAGACAGCTGTGTGTTATGTGTTAGGCTAGTAGGTGGTTGTGTTGTACTTACCAGTACCCAGTGTTCGCTGGGTCCGACATGCCAATCAACCTGCTATCTGCCAATCACGGGAATGCCTGGAATGTTCTGATTCCGGGCATCGTGGCGGTTGGCGGAGGGGGGTTGGGCAGGGGGTTGGAGCATTGGAAGTTAAGACCAGGTTTAGCCTTTGTTCTCTCTCTTACATCTGGGCTTCACAAGAGAAGGTCACGATTGGCTTGTGGGTTATCTTTCATTTATTTGGCGTGGGCTACGGCCAAACAGTATCCTGTGTAAAGTTGGTTTAATAAACCGTCAATTCGTAAACTCAACCCTCTGTCTGGACAATTGTTCCTTTATGATCTAGTCAGGTCATTACAATATCATTTTTATATCAATATGCCTAGATATTTGTTAATGAGAGGATAACGTAAAACCACAGTCTGTAAGATTAATAGTAATTTCAACAAATAAATGATATACCCCATGAAATTCCATAGGCTTATTATTCTATACCAACGTTAAGCTACCCTTATAAATACGATTTGATGCTCCTATAACTAATTTATGAAGTCTATGATCGTAACAATCCCACACAGCCTGTGTGGTGTGGGGATAGCTTTGTCCACTGAGTGGGGACAGAGAGCCACATACACAGTTCGGAGTGTAGGCTACTTGGAGGAAGTTTGGCATGACAGTAGTATCATCTTGATTTGAGTTCGTTTGCGAGAGCTTTACACTGGGAAAAGTGGACACAGTAAAATGTTTTTGTTTCACCGATACATGTAGCTTATTCTGGATTTCTGATTGTTGATGTTAGGGTATGCCTTTACATTTTCCCTGGTGGAAACATGTTTCTCATGTAGGCCTCCAAAATACATGGACACAACAGCTCTGGTGAGTGCTGCCGCGGGCCCAGGTTCATGTCAGGGTACCACAGGTTTCCTATGTCCTGTTCTTAATAGAGTGGGTGTGTTCATTCAATAGGATGGTACGGTAGGCTACACCTCCCATTGCTCTGGGGTGACATTTCCCCTATGAAGGCCTACAGATCTTGGATCAGCTTCCTTCCCGGAATCCTAACATCAACAATCAGTGGGGAAAATGCAAAACTGGCCCAAGATCAGCCTCTAGGGTCAACTTCACCCTACTCCACACCTCCCATTCGGAGGCGGAGCCCCGAAGTCTCTTTACTTGAAATTGAACACAGTTGAAGGTACTGCATCATTCTGCTAGCCTCACAGATAGAATTTAAAGGTCTTTCGAGTGGGAGTAGATCGTCAGCTGGACAAAGCTTTTTTGAAGAATGACGTCGAGGTGCCCCAGATGCACAAAAGATGTGTTTTTTGGTAAGGAAAAGTTTTTGTAAATTTATAGCCCGCGCCAATGAAAAATTATCTGAATATTGAAGATGATCAGAGAATTTGGATTGCATATATTTAAGAGTGATGGTAATGATTTACGATAATTAAATGAGAATTTACTGAAAGAAAATATTCAAATGGTTATTGTAGGGATAATTTGTGCAGATACAAACATAATAGAATATAACTGAATCCAAACCCTGTATGTCTTGCAAATGCCTTTGTGAAAAGGAGAAAAATATGTGTTATGTGAACTGTTTGGCATTGAGGCGACCCGGAGGGGCTGCCAAGGCATGAATCCCAAGTTGTCCCGGCTGATGACTTTGGGTTGCAGAACTGTCAGAATAGGCTAAAAGTGTAGACTTTGTTATCATAAGATAATGTATTATCAAAAGACAATAGAAAAATATAATTAAAGTTACCTTTTCAAAACCAGGCTAAGGGAATGCATGTATACATTCTTAACCAGATGTCTCTGAAATGTTGACTGATTATTCCAAGACATTCAACGAGGATGAGTTAATACTTTACATGTTTATTTACGTATAGGCAAGGTTACACGGGTTATATAAGTTAAACCACTGGAAGGAGGCTACAGGCTGCAGCTCTTGGTTGTTCCCACTCTTGTCTCTGAGCTGAAATACACTTTTGTCTATTGATTTATTGTCTGCAAGTTGAAACCTTATTTATGCTGAAGTGTGGTAACCCGTTATAGGCAGAGGGAGAGGGGTCAAAATGTCCAATAACATTTCAGGGAGAGGGTAGAGTACAAAGTCTGTGTTGGTTATAGCCTACCCTGTGAAACAACATAAAGGAAACCCTACATTTAATGTACCAAATAGAGATATACACTACCATGTCAAACGTTTTAGAACACCAACTCATTCAAGGGTTTTTCTTTATTTGTACTATTTTCTACATTGTAGAATAATAGTGAAGACATAAAAACTATGAAATAACACATATGGAATCATGTAGTAACCAAAAAAGTGTTATATTGGAGATTCTTAAAATAGCCACCCTTTGTCTTGATGACAGCTTTGCACACTCTTGGCATTCTCTCAACCAGCTTCATGAGATAGTCACCTGGAATACATTTCAATTAACAGGTGTGCCTTCTTAAAAGTTAATTTTGGGAATTTCTTTCCTTCTTAATGTGTTTGAGCCAATCAGTTGTGTTGATATACAGAAGATAGCCCAATTTGGTAAAAGACCAAGTCCATATTAATGCTAAGAACAGCTCAAATAAGCAAATAGAATTGACAGTCCATTATTACTTTAAGACATGAAGGTCAGTCAATATGGAAAATTTTAAGAACTTTTAAAGTTTCTTCAAGTGTGCAGTTGCAAAAAGTCCTCAACTGGCAGCTTAAATAAATAGTACCCGCATAACACCAGTCTCAACGTCAACAGTGAAGAGGCGACTCCGGGATGCTGGACTTCTAGGCAGAGTTGCAAAGAAAAAGCCATATCTCAGACTGGTCAATAAAAATAAAAGATTAAGATGGGCAAAAGAACACTGGACAGTGGAAGATTGGACAAAAATGTTGTTTACAGACGAATCTAAGTTTGAGGTGTTCGGATCACAAAGAACATTCGTGAGACGCAGAACAAATTAAAAGATGCTTGATGCCATCTGTCAAGCATGGCGGAGGCAATGTGGTGGTCTGGGGGTGCTTTGGTGGTAGTCAAGTGGGAGATTTGTACAGGTTAAAGAGATCTTGAAGAAGGAAGGCTATCACTATATTTTGCAACGCCATGCCCTGTGGACAGCTCTTAATTGGAGCCAATTTCCTCCTACAACAGTACAATGGTCCAAAGCACAGCTCCAAACTATGCAATAACTATTTAGGGAAGAAGCAGTCAGCTGGTATTTTGTCTATAATGGAGAGGTCAGCACAGTCACCGGATCTCATCCCTATTGAGCCGTTGTGGGAGCAGCTTGACCATATGGTACGTAAGTGTCACGAGCATGTGTCCTTGGTGCGCAGGGTACTTGGGTGACTGTTGGAGCATGACCTGTACGTCAAGGCTGAGAAATGCCTGCTCTTCCAGCAGGCCGCCTCCTTCCTAGGGTACCGCATTTCCACATTAGGGGTGGAGATGGAGAGTGACGGCATTTCAGCTGTGTGTAATTGGCCAACTCCCACCACGGTAAAGGAAGTGCAGCGGTTTATAGGGTTTGCCAAATACTACCGGAGGTTTATCCGGAGCTTTGGTCAGGTAGAGGCTCCTATTATCTCACTGGTGAAGGGGGACTGGTGCGTTTGCAGTGATCGGCTGAGGCGGACAGGTCTTTTGGTCACCTGAGGGCTCTGTTTACCTCGGCTCCCGTGCTGGCGCATCCGGATCCCTCTATGGCTTTCATAGTGGAGGTGGACGCGTCCGAGGCTGGGATAGGAGCCGTGCTCTCTCAGCGCTCGGGTACGCCACCAAAGCTCCGCCCCTGTGCCTTCTTTTCGAAGAAAGCTCAGCCCAGCGGAAAGAAACTATGATGTGGGGGACGGAGAGTTGTTGGCTGTCGTCAATGCGTTGAAGGCGTGGAGACATTGGCTTGAGGTGGATGAACACGCTTTTTTTATCTGGACTGACCAACGCAATCTGGAGTACATCTGGGCGGCAAGGAGACTGAACCCTCGTCAAGCAAGGTGGGCCATGTTCTTTACCCGTTTTGTCCTCACCCTGTCCTACAGACCAGGTTCCCAGAATGCTAAGGCAGACGCACTGTCCCGGATGTATGACACAGAGCGGTCCATGGATCACACTCCCATACTCCCAGCCTCTTGCCTGGTGGCACCGGTAATGTGGGAGCTGGACACGGACATCAAGCAGGCAATACGTGCAGAGCCCACTTGTCCAGCTAGAAGTCTGTACGTTCCGTCTGCTGTCCACAACCGTTTGATCTATTGGGCCCACACGTCACCCTCCTCTGGTCATCCGGGCATCGGTCGGACAGTGCGCTGTCTTAGTGGGATGTACTGGTGGCCCACCTTGGCTAAGGACATGAGGGTTTATGTTTCCTCCTGCTCGGTGTGCGCTCAGTGCAAGGCCCCTAGGCACCGGCCCAGAGGGACGTTTACAACCCTTACTCGTTCCACAACGGCTTTGGTCGCACCTGTCAGTGGACTTCCTGGCGGATCTTCCTCCCTCACAGGGTAACATCACGAGCCTGGTCGTTGTGGATCGGTTTTCTAAGTCCTGCCGTCTCCTCCCTTTTCCCGGTCTCCCTACGGCCCTACATACTGTGGAGGCTCTGTTCACACACATCTTCTGGCACTACGGGGTGCCTGAGGATATAGTATCTGATCGAGGTCCCCAGTTCACGTCAAGGATCTGGAGGGCATTCATGAAACGTCTGGGGGTCTCGATAAGCCTTACCTCAGGTTTTCACCCCAAGAGTAACGGGCAGGTGGAGAGAGTGAACCAGGATGTGGATAGGTTTCTGCGGTCCTATTGCCAGGACCGGCTGGGCGAGTGGGCGGCGTTCATACCCTGGTCAGAGATGGCCCAAAACTCGCTCCGCTACTCCTCCACTAACCTCTCTCCCTTCCAGTGCGTACTGGGGTACCAGCCGGTACTGTTCCTCTCCTTGTTCGGGCTCTCCTTGTTCGCCGGTCTACTAGCCATCGCCGATCCACTTTTCATTTTCCATTTGTTTTGTCTTTGTTTATACGCACCTGTTTTTCATTCCCCTAATTATTGTTCACATATTTAACCCTCTGTTTCCCCCATGGTGTTGTGCGGGATTGTTTAATGTCATGTTCTGTAATGTTAGTGACTGGTTATTTCGACGGGTGCTGTTTCTTGCCCGTGAGTAAAAGTTGATGTTCGTGTATTTGTGTTTGGGCAAGTGTATTGTTTTACCTTGCACCATTCATTATTCTGAGTAAAGTTACGTTGCTCCCAATTCTCTGCTCTCCTGCTCCTGACTGCATACACCAGCTACACCCACCATTCTGACTGTAAGAAGTGCCCATCAAGCCAATCCAACTTGTGGGAGGTGCTTCAGGAAGCATGGGGTGAAATCTCTTCAGATTACCTCAACAAATTGACAACTAGAATGCCAAAGGTCTGCAAGGCTGTAATTTATGTAATTGATTCTCCTGCCGGAGCAGCATCTGTTGTAAAAATGGGAAAGGTGTTTTTGACTTTGTAGCTGTGTTATCTAGTGGACATTGGGTAAAATGGCCATTGTAGAAATTGCTCTGTCATTTCTTGGTTTCAAAAATTCTACACCATTTGCTCAATTTCAGTTTGTGTGAAAATACAAGCACGTAGTAGTGTAGGGAATCATTGTACCATCTAAATTGCTGTGAAATGCTCAAGCTCGAGTCAATCACGGGTCTCCGCCATGTTACAGGGAAATGAGATCCGGGGTAGAGGGAGATTGATTTTGAATGCAGCTTAGTGCTGTTGCAATTCACCTTACATCCACATAAAGGAAATTATAGGCGTAGCACCTTTACGACTTGCTGCCACTCCAATCTATCCTCTATACATTTTCAATTGATGGGGCACTATAATCACATCAGAGTAATATTGGTACAGCATTCTCACTCACGAGTGCAACAAATATAGCATATTACAAGGCATGCCTCAAAATATGTTAATTACTGGAAACAAGGCCTACTCCATTGTTTTTACTGTGTTGTAATTTTCTCTCTCTTTCTGTCCTGCAGCTGAGAAAGTGAGCTCACTGGGGAAGAACTGGCACCGGTTCTGCCTGAAATGCAAACGCTGTAACAAAACCCTGTCGGCTGGCAACCACGCTGAGGTAAAGGGAAGCCCTGTGACCGTAATCAAATCAAATATCCTATCTACAGAGAGGGAGATTTTATTTATTTATTATTTATACTTTATTTAACCAGACAAGTCAGTTAAGAGCAAATTCTTATTTACAATGATGGCCTACCCCGGCCACACCCTCCCCTAACGTGGACGATACTTGGCCAATTGTGCACCGCCCTATGGGACTCCCGATCACGGCCGGTTGTGACACAGCCTTAGACCACTGCGCCACTCGGGACGAGAGAGTGAGAGAGAGAGAGAAAGAGAGGGGTGTGCTATCTTACCCAAGAATAAAGGGAGGGAGGGAGGTAGGGGGCGAGACAAAGAGAGATACAGCGAAGGGCTGTTCTATCCTAAAGAGAATGGGAGAGAAGGAAGGGGTTGCATGGGGATGGAGGGAGTAGGGCAGGCCACTAACCCCCATACAATGTAAAGCTATTTGAGCAACTGTATCACAACTAAGGGGTGTTGTCAGTTAAGTGAGTTGCTTTTAGGCCCATATATAAACTCAAATGAAAAGTTGCTGTGGCGCATCTACATTAGAAGTCAGATAACAGTGGCTGTGAAATTCAGTGGCCTAGAAATTCCAATCATCTCAAGAATGAAACTGTTGAGCGGCTATGTTTTTGTGGGTCCCTTTGATTGTAGCTGGTCTGTGAACCAAAGCGATGGTTTAGAATAATCTGACACTCATCCTTTGTCCACTCCGATCCCTCACCAGGCATCGTGACCCAGATCCTTTCTACTGTGTCTGTGTTGCAAATGGTACCCTATTCCCTACACTGACCAAAAAAAACCTGTTGTTTTTACAATATACAATATAGGGCACTACATAGGGAATATGGTGCCATTTAGAACACAGGCAGTGTCCTGCCACCTTTCATTGTCCCGCTCAAAAGATTTTCTAGCTCACTGAGCTGAATCGTTCAAGTTCAGAATCTAGGGCTTGTATATCTGACTGCACCCCCATCTCACAGACATGTGACACACACACACACACACACACACACACACACACACTGTGTCCTCCCCTGAGCATGGCAGTTAGCCAGCCTAGTAGTGGAATGGAATGTTAGCTCAGGGGACGTCTCTAATTCGAGTGAATGTTTAATGGAACTCTGTCAAGAGGACTTGTCTCTCGTTTCACCAGGGTGCTTCTTCCTCAAGACAAATATGACACTGAGGATGATGGATGGAAATAACGAAGGGTTGGGGAATGCAAGTATTAAGACTTTAGTAAGAGTCAGGGCCAGTATTCATAAAGCGTCTTAGAGTGGGAGTGCTGATCTGGGATCAGGATCCCACTGTCCATGTAATCTTCCTTAATTAAGATCTAAAATCAAAACCGAGACTACATCAGCACTCCTAATCTGAGAATCTTTGTGAATATGATCCCAGATATTTGAAACAAAGTAATTCCATTAGTATCTAGAAAGTGTAGGGTTATGTTATTGCTAGTGTAGTATTAACAGTGTAATCCTCTTGTATGATCTCTCAGGACCCCACATTTCTGCCTAGTCATGCACAGTATGTCCTGTTAAATGTAAGAAAGGAGCTTTACTGTACAGTCATAGTAACAGCAACTGTTCAAGGATGACTCATCCTCACAGTCATAAAAATAATACGCAAATCCCAGAAATATACATATATCAAAAGAAGGATAACAGAGATTGAAAAGAAGCTCAAAATGAAGGCTGCACAGGTGGGCCTGGACAATGAAGACCCAGTGAGGGTTTATTGTACTAAAAATAGTAAAAGACAATAAAACAATCAATAAACAATGGATAAAAACTACGCAGTGTCGAGCCAGTGGGGGACCACATATGCCCCCTGGCAGGGGGGGTTTGAGTCCCGACTAGGCCTCTATCTGCGGCTGTCAAAAATTACAGAAGGGGATCAGAATGATTCTAGCCAGTGTCTGGAAAGGCTATATAACACATTCATCTAAATGTGCACTCTAAATTATATTTTTCACTTATCACAGACTCCAAGTAACTGAATTATAGTTAGAGCCCCAATATTCTGGTTGGTCTCCTGTCTAGTGTTCTCCAAGTCTCACAGAGTAGGATAAATGTCAAAGGGCTATAGTTGTTTTGGAAGCCTGTTTGATACCCTAACCCAGGGGTAAGTCATCGTCCTGGCCCAAACAAGTCTTTGAGTTGATTGATACTAGGGCTACTGAGGCCACATGTGGCTGGAGGCTCCTTATTTGGGGAGGACAGGCTCATAGTAATGGCTGGAATGGAATTAATGGAATGGTATCGAACACATCAAACATATGGCTTTCATGTGTTTGATACCATTCAATTCACTCCATTATTATGAGCTATCCTCCCCTCAGCAGCCTCCTATGACTGAGGCTAGTCATTCAGGTAATTTCAGACCAGTAAGTGACAGTCAAGCCTTGATTCAGTGTTTCAGTGTACATTCGTTTGGAGACTATGGGGTAGTTGGTTCAGTGGGCCAGGGAACAGACAGTTGGTTCAGTGGACCAGGGAACAGACAGTTGGTTCAGTGGGCCAGGGAACAGACAGTTGGTTCAGTGGGCCAGGGAACAGACAGTTGGTTCAGTTTGCCAGGGAACAGACAGTTGGTTCAGTGGGCCAGGGAACAGACAGTTGGTTCAGTGGGCCAGGGAACAGACAGTTGGTTCAGTGGGCCAGGGAACAGACAGTTGGTTCAGTGGGCCAGGGAACAGACAGTTGGTTCAGTTTGCCAGGGAACAGACAGTTGGTTCAGTGGGCCAGGGAACAGACAGTTGGTTCAGTTTGCCAGGGAACAGACAGTTGGTTCAGTTTGCCAGGGAACAGACAGTTGGTTCAGTGGGCCAGGGAACAGACAGTTGGTTCAGTGGGCCAGGGAACAGACAGTTGGTTCAGTGGGCCAGGGAACAGACAGTTGGTTCAGTGGGCCAGGGAACAGACAGTTGGTTCAGTTTGCCAGGGAACAGACAGTTGGTTCAGTGGCCCAGGGAACAGACAGTTGGTTCAGTGGACCAGGGAACAGACAGTTGGTTCAGTGGGCCAGGGAACAGACAGTTGGTTCAGTGGGCCAGGGAACAGACAGTTGGTTCAGTGGGCCAGGGAACAGACAGTTGGTTCAGTGGGCCAGGAACAGACAGTTGGTTCAGTGGGCCAGGGAACAGACAGTTGGTTCAGTGGGCCAGGGAACAGACAGTTGGTTCAGTGGGCCAGGGAACAGACAGTTGGTTCAGTTTGCCAGGGAACAGACAGTTGGTTCAGTTTGCCAGGGAACAGACAGTTGGTTCAGTGGGCCAGGGAACAGACAGTTGGTTCAGTTTGCCAGGGAACAGACAGTTGGTTCAGTTTGCCAGGGAACAGACAGTTGGTTCAGTTTGCCAGGGAACAGACAGTTGGTTCAGTTTGCCAGGGAACTGACAGTTGGTTCAGTTTGCCAGGGAACAGACAGTTGGTTCAGTGGGCCAGGGAACAGACAGTTGGTTCAGTGGGCCAGGGAACAGACAGTTGGTTCAGTGGGCCAGGGAACAGACAGTTGGTTCAGTTTGCCAGGGAACAAACAGTTGGTTCAGTTTGCCAGGGAACAGACAGTTGGTTCAGTGGGCCAGGGAACAGACAGTTGGTTCAGTGGGCCAGGGAACAGACAGTTGGTTCAGTGGGCCAGGGAACAGACAGTTGGTTCAGTGGGCCAGGGAACAGACAGTTGGTTCAGTGGGCCAGGGAACAGACAGTTGGTTCAGTGGGCCAGGGAACAGACAGTTGGTTCAGTGGGCCAGGGAACAGACAGTTGGTTCAGTTTGCCAGGGAACAGACAGTTGGTTCAGTGGCCCAGGGAACATACAGTTGGTTCAGTGGGCCAGGGAACAGACAGTTGGTTCAGTTTGCCAGGGAACAGACAGTTGGTTCAGTGGGCCAGGGAACAGACAGTTGGTTCAGTGGCCCAGGGAACAGACAGTTGGTTCAGTTTGCCAGGGAACAGACAGTTGGTTCAGTGGGCCAGGGAACAGACAGTTGGTTCAGTGGGCCAGGGAACAATTAATTTATTATTTTTATGTTCTGATGGTCTCGTATGTCTTTCTGAAACGCTGACTTTTGCTAGAATTTCTTTCTACACCTTTTTCATATAAAAAAAATGACTTGCTGATAGAGTTCACAGGGAGCAGAATTCATGGCATGCTGTGGTTGTACTCTCTAGTCTAGTAGTCTTAACCTCCATACTGTCATTGTCCTTTCATCTGAACACTAGTTGAATTTTAAAATTGCAATATGTAACCTTTTGGGCGACCTGACCAAACTCACATAGAAATATGAGTTATGGATCTGTCATTCTCAAGAAGCAAGTCTAAGAAGCGGTATATCTGTTCTATGTGCGCTATTTATATGCTTCCTCTTCTTAAGATGAATTTTTGCGTCTTTTACTTTCGGTTTTATACACGAGCTTCAAACAGCCAAAATTACAATATTTCTAGTTATGAAAAAAAAATCACAGCGGTTCAGATGGTACAATGATTATCTACACGATACTTGCTTGTTTTGTCACATAAACTAACATTTGATTTCTGCATAGTGCACCTTTAAGGGTTACTTGTGGATGGAAGGGTTACATTTACATTTACATTTAAGTCATTTAGCAGACGCTCTTATCCAGAGCGACTTACAAATTGGTGCGTTCACCTTAAGACATCCAGTGGAACAGCCACTTTACAATAGTGCATCTAAATCTTTTAAGGGGGTGAGAAGGATTACTTTATCCTATCCTAGGTATTCCTGAAAGAGGTGGGGTTTCAGGTGTCTCCGGAAGGTGGTGATTGACTCCGCTGTCCTGGCGTCGTGAGGAGTTTGTTCCACCATTGGGGGCCAGAGCAGCGAACAGTTTTGACTGGGCTGCGCGGGGAACTGTACTTCCTCAGTGGTAGGGAGGCGAGCAGGCCAGAGGTGGATGAACGCAGTGCCCTTGTTTGGGTGTAGGGCCTGATCAGAGCCTGGAGGTACTGAGGTGCCGTTCCCCTCACAGCTCCGTAGGCAAGCACCATGGTCTTGTAGCGGATGCGAGCTTCAACTGGAAGCCAGTGGAGAGAGCGGAGGAGCGGGGTGACGTGAGAGAACTTGGGAAGGTTGAACACCAGACGGGCTGCGGCGTTCTGGATGAGTTGTAGGGGTTTAATGGCACAGGCAGGGAGCCCAGCCAACAGCGAGTTGCAGTAATCCAGACGGGAGATGACAAGTGCCTGGATTAGGACCTGCGCTGCTTCCTGTGTGAGGCAGGGTCGTACTCTGTGGATGTTGTAGAGCATGAACCTACAAGAACGGGCCACCGCCTTGATGTTAGTTGAGAACGACAGGGTGTTGTCCAGGATCACGCCAAGGTTCTTAGCGCTCTGGGAGGAGGACACAATGGAGTTGTCAACCGTGATGGCGAGATCATGGAACGGGCAGTCCTTCCCCGGGAGGAAGAGCAGCTCCGTCTTGCCGAGGTTCAGCTTGAGGTGGTGATCCGTCATCCACACTGATATGTCTGCCAGACATGCAGAGATGCGATTCGCCACCTGGTCATCAGAAGGGGGAAAGGAGAAGATTAATTGTGTGTCGTCTGCATAGCAATGATAGGAGAGACCATGTGAGGTTATGACAGAGCCAAGTGACTTGGTGTATAGCGAGAATAGGAGAGGGCCTAGAACAGAGCCCTGGGGGACGCCAGTGGTGAGAGCGCGTGGTGAGGAGACAGGTTCACATGCTTGACTTTTGAGAGGCAATTGTTCTTACACAGGTCCTTCTGGACAGTACATGGAATAATGTACAAGCACTGCTAGTTCACTGTCACCAGCCCATGTACTATCTACTTCAGGGGTGTCGGTCTGCCAAAAGGTCCTCACCGTCAACTTTTTCTATGCTCCCTTACTGTCCACCTTTCATTGTTTTGTGATTACTAGCGTGCTGGACACGGTCAAGAAACTGTATGAATGTAGGTCCATTGTCATTTAAGTCATTTGATTTGAGTCATTTTAAAGTATAACAAATTCTCCCCTTCTCTCTCTCAGGGGTCAAATACATTTTTTTCATCAGGGAGGGACAGAGAGGGGAGAATGGCATTTGCATTCCTGAAAGGGTTTCTCATTCGGGGAACTCTCAGTACTTCTGGCTGTTGGGATCATTGAAAATACAGACATGCCAAAAGTCATGGGTACCTGATGTTGGCATCTTTAAAGTTAAGTAGATGTTAAAAGACTAAGAATACATTTATAATGACCTTGTCAGAGAGGTTGTAGCCTACAATGCTAACACATTCATCACATTGAAAAATGTCTCCTCCAAGATATAACGCCCTCAGTGACAGTGTGACAATGAACGGGCCAAAGTGTGACATCACAACAGACTGTCAGGTCTGTAACGGATACTTGTGGTATCAGGGGTTGAATCCCATTTGGGACGCACGTTCACTCTCCAGAAAAAAACATGATTTCAAATGATCAGACATGGGACAAGCTGAGTCACAGGCTGTCCTAGACACCATGTTCCAGACCTCAGTGTCCGTATATAGAGAGCCTGAAATAGCTATGCAGGAAGTGGTGATTTAACTTTGAAGTTATCAGTGCGGATATGTGACACATTCAGTGATTCACTATGAAAATCATGTGCGTATTTAGGAATAATAGGCTTTTTTTTGCTTTCTAAATTTGACGCTATGGTTAGTTTTCGTTGTATTAATGGGGCAAGCAGGACGCTAACAAATCTACGCTCGGAAAACAATGGTATAGCAAGGCCTTATCATTACAACAATTATTATGAGAAAATACATGTACAAATATATATACATATTTTTTGTCACACAGCAAAATATTTTGTTGCATATGCGACCAAATAGATCGCAGTTTAGAGCCCTGTATCCACATCAATGCAATTGAACCGCAAACAATTGCACACTAAATGCCATTTCTTAATATGTACCTACACGGTGTTACCATTGTTTCTGACAATGTAATCACCTTATGTCATACTGGGATGATCTGACGCTATTTACGCAGCAAAAGGGTATTTCATTAGAGACTTCAGTGTTTTTGGAGAATCTTCTTTGGAGTTTTGGTTTGTCTTACTTTGTTGTTCTTGTGGCGTAAGGGAGTTTGTCAAGTAATTAAATATTATTCTGCTTGAGGAAACACATATATCTCACACACACATATCTCGCACGTACGCACACAAACACACACACAGATCATTCCTGTGTGTTCAGAGTGAGCTGTGTCCGACAGTGTGTGTGCATTCATTCATATAGGTACTGTTTGAGCTGTGTCACACACAATAACCCAGTGTTGGTCCGAAAAGAGGTGTGTCACATTCATTGCGTGTTTCTAAGGTTGAGTCATAAAAGGCACCCTATTCACTAAATAGTGCACTACTTTTGACCCCATGGGCCCTGGTCAAAAGTAATGCAATAGGGTGCCTTTTGGGACTTACCCTCTATGGTTGGTTTCATATGCAGCCATTTAGATTGAAGAGCTTGAAGAGCCTGGTGAGGTCACAGCATCCTAAATCTCTGCTATCCTCCTCTCAGAAGGGTGTTAGTTGTCTAAATATTGCCCTATTCCCA
Source organism: Oncorhynchus nerka (assembly GCF_034236695.1). Taxonomy (NCBI): domain Eukaryota; kingdom Metazoa; phylum Chordata; class Actinopteri; order Salmoniformes; family Salmonidae; genus Oncorhynchus; species Oncorhynchus nerka. Next base: position 18,967,137 of record NC_088405.1, read on the forward strand.
GTTCATGCCCCAAAATGTGAGGGAGCTAGCTAGAGCATATGGAAGCAGTTTGTTCAAATTAAAGTCTGAATTGGGGAGGTGTTTGAAGGATCTCTCTGCTCTGCTCGGCCCAGTCCGTTTTAGGACTGACAGAGAGAGTTCCTCCATAATTAACTTGAAGGGGTCAGGAGGAGAAGGCATTTGTATATATTTGAAAGACAATTGCTGCCCAATGGGCCCAGGTCAAATGCAGTGCACAATAAACAGAATTGGATGCAATTTGTGACAATTCCAGTGACCGGTCAGCGGTCACATTCCTGAAATATGACATCTGTCTGATTGGTTTAAACCCAATGCTTTACAATGACGCTGACTCGCTGTAAAGTTCAGTTTCAGTGAATTGTGAACCGTTTCAGTAGTTTCAACTTCAGTAAAGAGTTTATTTCTGAAATAAGTAGAACTGTTTCAGTAAATAGTAACAGCTTCAGTAAAGAGTTTATTTATGTAATAAGTAGAACTGTTTCAGTAAATAGTTACAGCTTCAGTAAAGAGTTTATTTCTGAAATAAGTAGAACTGTTTCAGTAAATAGTTACAGCTTCAGTAAAGAGTTTATTTCTGAAATAAGTAGAACTGTTTCAGTAAATAGTTACAGCTTCAGTAAAGAGTTTATTTATGTAATAAGTAGAACTGTTTCAGTAAATAGTTACAGCTTCAGTAAAGAGTTTATTTCTGAAATAAGTAGAACTGTTTCAGTAAATAGTAACAGCTTCAGTAAAGAGTTTATTTATGAAATAAGTAGAACTGTTTCAGTAAATAGTTACAGCTGAAGTTGAACTTAAATTGTATATTTGTTTTTATTAATGAACCATATTCAGCTATTTCTTATGACTATAGATTATTTGTTAATATTAGACATTCTCTGTCTTTCAGCATGATGGACTGCCCTACTGTCACAAACCATGCTATGGAACTCTCTTTGGACCCAAAGGTAAGAGATTACTGTTAAAAAGCCTCATCACAAATATATGACGAGGAAGAATGGCTAATAGCATACATATAGGATAATCTTTGTTGTCTCTGAGGGGGAAATTGTCTTAGATACACAGTGCTGTTGAATTTAAAAAAATAACCTATACCCGTTACACACACACTGTCACGCCCTGACCTGAGATATCTCTGTTTTCTTTATATTTTGGTTAGGTCAGGGTGTGACTAGGGTGGGTATGCTAGTTTTTGTATTGTCTAGGGTTTTTGTAGGTCTAGGTGATTTGTATGTTTATGGTGGCCTGATATGGTTCCCAATCAGAGGCAGCTGTTTATCGTTGTCTCTGATTGGGGATCATATTTAGGTAGCCATTTCCCTTTGGTGTTTGTGAGATCTTGTCTATGTGTAGTTGCCTGTCAGCACTCGTTTGTATAGCTTCATGTTTCGTTTAGTTATTTTGTTAGTTTGTTCAGTGTTCCTTCTTTAAATAAATAAGAATGTATGTATACCACGCTGCGCCTTGGTCCGATCCTGATAACGAACGTGACACACACTTAAACACCACCACACTTCATACAGTATCACAAATGCACTCCTTTCCCCACTCACACAAACAGCCATAAAAGTAGTTGAATGATTAAGAAAACAGTGTTTAAAACATTAGACCATTTTATCACACAGATACTATATGGTTTTTCAAGGCATTTCCAATGCATCAAAGTGCATGACCTCTTCAGTGTGCTGTGTGGAGCCCAGACAGATATTTATATATCTATAATGACCTCCTGCCCTGGTGTAATGCAGCCTGACCAGAGCCTATTCAATTATTACTCCTAACCAGGTGGGCCTCATTTCTTAAAGTTCCTTCAATTTCAATTTGCTTAAACCTTTGACAAAAATTTGAACCACACCAAAATCCTAGGATTTGTATGAGCCATTAAAAAAGTTGATTCATAATTATGGTGTACACATCACACCACACCACATTACATCATGTAGTTCTACGCAATACATACAACTTTGGGTTTATGAAGGTGTGAATGAACTCTGATGTAATCTGGTTAAAAGAACGACAAAAGGAGATTTTTATAAGCTCATAACATTTTTGTCTGACTACTGCTGGGGTGTACTCAGAAATATAGGTATTATTCTGGGTAAATATGAGATCCCAATTGGCACCCTATTCCCTATATAGTGCACTACTTTTGCCCAAAGCCCTATGGGCCCTGGTTAAAGGTGGTGCACTATAAATGGAATAGGGTGCCATTTGGACAGAACACAGACATGATTTCACGATTTTAATTGGATTATTCCCCAATGTGATGCTTTAATCGTGTAGTAGTGTATGAACACAAGGGCTTATTGAAGAACTGAAAGAAATATACATATCCACACACTGTTGAAAGCTACCACAGTTTATTGAGTGCAATGTTTCACTCTATTGAAAACCGACTACAGAGGCAACCAGCAACCTAATATGACCATGCCTGCATATTACATGATTGTTGTTGTAGGGGTGCCATAACACCTGGAAGAGAAAGTGTCATCTAATTTCCTAGATGGGACCTCGGTTCCAGTAGTTAGGGGTCAATAGGGGAGGTTCATTAGACTGGGGAAGTTTAATGTAAAGAGGGTTACACGTCTGACAAACTTGCGCTCATATCAAAGAAAATTATTTTGAGGAGCTTCATAGATTATCCATAAAGAATGAGATCATCCTACATTACAGTTGAGTTGACCCCAGTCCATACATACATACAGAAACAAGGAATTTGTCTGGAATGTGTGTGTCTCTGGTGGTTTGGGTTGGATGGGGGCGGGGTTTGGTTCTGGATGTTTGGATAAAGGAACCTCAAACCCAACTGAAAAACAACAGGCATTTCCCCTTGGTCTCTTCCTCCTCTGTTTTCAGTCTATCATCCAAGATGGGAGTTATGCAGTAGGACCTCTACTGGGGCTTAAAACATTTCCTTTTTAAAATAAATCACACTGACAACCAAATTCCTCTCCTCTCCTCTCCTCCAGGTGTGAACATCGGAGGGGCAGGCTCCTACATCTACGAGACTCCTCAACCCACCTTCGACTGCCCCTCCGAGGGATCCCCCACCACACCATGGACCACCATGCAGGTCACCTGGAACCAACCCAAAGGCAAGGGACAGTAGATCCCAGATCTATTTGTCATGCTAAACAATGTCCACGGGAGCTGAGCAAGACAGCACAAACCGATTTGGGACCAGGCTAAAGCGAGGGGAGTAGTAGTATTATTAATTAAGGGAGCTTAGAGTAACATATTGTCTTGATGAAAAACAAATACCCTCCTTAGCTCTCGCAACCTCGCGCACACACACACTGTTGGTTAAGGGCTTGTAAGTAAGCATTTCACGGTAAGGTTACATGTTGTATTCGGCTCATGTAACAAATAAAGTTTGATTTGATTTGAACCCATCCTTTTTAATCAGGGCTGCTCAAATAAACTGGCCTTGCCAAGTGCTCCAAGTATGACCGTTAAGGGTTAAATATAGCAACATAAAGGGAATAGAGAGAGGGTTACTCACCACCAAATGGTTGTAACGACTGTCTTGTTTCACACACAAACATACACGCACTTGCAATGACCCTCTGTTTGTCACTGGGGAGGAATGAGGAATTTTCATTGGCCAGCTTTGATTGGCTCACTTCCTGAAATATTTTGCCTTAATGAGGCTTTTCCTACAGACGAGCCAATTGTGTTAGTGACACTTCACATGTGACAAGGGACGTAATGTTCCAAGTAAAATTGACACGTTACTTTGAGTTATATAAAAGGATGGCTTGTATCTAAGATACATTTCTAAGATATAAACCCTCTAAATCAGGACCAATGGTTTTGAAGTGATTTGCAGCACAAGAGATGTCTATCTCTGACTATGTCTTCAAAGAACCATCTCTGATTACAAGATTCAAGATTGACCAACAGATCTTTTTAAAAGATCTTCTCCACAATTTGTGCTTAGCATTTCCTTTGAAGATTAAAATGATTTTGACGGAAGGGGTGGGAGAGTTGCTGATTGCTCGTTATTACGATTATAATGATTTATAATCTGTTGAAGCTTTGCCTTTTGATTAAAAAAAACTATGTATGTATCACAATGCGTTACTATTCAATCTGCAAACTGCGTGGTTAACTTAGAATAGATAAGTTGTGTATATTGAATAATTCTGTAAAGTAGGAGATTACATTTATTTTACAGTAGCAGCTGGACTCGGTCACTGGTATGCTGAGTTTGTGTCTGTTCTTATATTTGCTGTCTGGTTGGAGGAATACAATCTGCATGTTTCTGTGGGGTTCATTTCTGAGTTTAAGTGAGGTTAATTTATTAATTTATGTGGGGTGAACTTATGAATAACCTCCAGTCACTGTTGTTTTTCCCAGTTCTTCCCCCTCCAACCAGGACATTTGCTGGAGAGACCTCTCTCTGTCCTGGCTGTGAGAAAGTGGTCTATTTCGGTATGTTTTGGTCAGACTGTTATTTTCAACATTTGCTTTCTTATGTTTATTTTCTATGTTAGTTTAGCAGATGTTTATATTTTCAAAGCAACATACAGTACAGTGAGTGCATATATTTTTGGTGGAAATTGAACCCACATCCTTGTGTAACCTTTATTTAATTTGGCAAGTCAGTTAAGAACAAATTCTTATTTACAATGACAGCCTACACTGGCCAAACCCGGATGACGCTGGGCCAATTTTGCACCGCCCTATGGGACTCCCAATGATAGTCGGTTGTGATACAGCCTGGATTTGAACCAGGGTGTCTGTAGTGACGCCTAAAGCACTGAGATGCAGTGCCTTTGACCGCTGCACCACTCGGGAGACCTTAGCATTGCAATCACCACATTTTTACCAACTGAGCCACACAGAACCATGTGCACTGTTTATTAATGATCCTGACATGCCAGCTGAATGAGGTGGTAGTAGTGACGTGATTGTCTGTGTGTGCAGCAGAGAAGGTGATGTCCCTGGGTAGGAACTGGCACAGACCGTGCCTGCGCTGTGAGAGGTGTAAGAAGACACTGACCTCTGGTGGACATGCTGAGGTATTATATCCACATTATTACTGTAGTGGTTCCCAAACGGTGGGGTTCACCTGAGGGGCAAGCAAAATGTGTACAATTGCAAGAAATTAGCTTTAAAAAGGTAGGTTGACGTTTATTGTCATGAATCTTGCCCTGGTGGCAGAACTGACTGATTTCTGCTAGATGGTGCAAAATTGGCTTTATCCAAAAAATTCATGAAAACAAAAACTTTATTTTTGGTCTTAATTTAATGTTGGGGTTAGGCATTAGGGTTAGCAGTGTGGTTAAGTTTAGGAATACTAGATTAAAGGAATACTAGATTTTGGCAAGGAGACCCTTTATCTACTTCCCCAGAGTCAGGGGAACTTGTGGATACCATTTTAATGTCTCTATGTCCAGTATGAAGGAAGTAAGAGGTCATTTTGTGTGCCAATGCTAACTAGCATTAGCGCAATGACTGGAAGTCTATGGGTATCTACTAGCATGCTAGCCTGGAAGTCTATGGGTATCTACTAGTATGTTAGCAGATACCCATAGACTTCCAGTCATTGCACTAATGCTAGTTAGCAATTGCCCTAGCTCTAGTTAGCAACTTCCTTTAAATTGCACGCTGAGACATAAAAATGATATTCACAAGTTCATCTGACTCCCGGAAGGTAGATAAAGGGCCTCCATGCCAAAATCCCGTAGTATCCCTTTAAGGTAAGGATTAAGATCAGATTTTGTGACTTTGTGGCTGTCCCAGCTAGTGATCACTGCAGAGCTGTGAGAAGGGGGGCTTAGTGTAAAGGTTTGGAAACCACTGCTGTATATGACAGAAGCCAGGGGTGCTTTTAAGACTTGCATCAGTATTTTTGTAATGAAATGTGCAAGTAAGGTGATTTTATTAAATTTATTATTAAAGTCTCTTGCATCTTCAGGATGCAAACATGGATTTATAACACAATCTGAAGAGGCATTGATGTTGGTAAATTTAATCAGACTGAATCAAACCAATAGAAGTGTATTCATCCCCTCAGGGAGGGGCAATTAAGAAGAGCTAAATGCCCCTTCATGTATGTCTTATTCTGACATCTGTAGTCTAGGGTCATGAGACAGGCTCATGATAAAGAATGGATGTTGAATAATAATATCTATCAGATTCAAAACTATAATATGACATTGCTGATGTTTCCCTTGCTGCAGCATGAAGGGATACCTTACTGCCACGTCCCTTGCTACGGAATCCTGTATGGACCAAAAGGAGTGAACATCGGCAACGTGGGCTGTTACATCTACGAGAAAGAAGGCATGGCGCAAACTGAAATACCCAGCCAGTCCTAGCCACACACTGAAAGTGAGATGAATGTAAAAGGCCAATAGAAAACTCTGGTTAAATGTCCTCGGTTTGGGGTTTCAGTTTGATTTGGGTAATTTCAGTGACTGAATTGATTGAAATTACTGAATTGAGTGACTGAAGTTGTTGTGATGGAACTGACCACAGGTCAACATGAGGTCATGTTTCTTTATTTGTTTTCATGATCACAGAAATGATATCACATGGAAAGGACATTTACAAAAAACGTTCTGCATTTTATTCTAATGTATTAACGTAATAATGTTTAGGAATATTTAAATCACGTTTGCAACCTAAAGTGAAAAAAGCATTATACCGGCACACTAAGTGTTTTTACATATATATATATATATATATTTAATATATGCATATACAGTACCAGTCAGAAGTTTGGATACACCAACTCATTCAAAAAAAAATCTAAATTTTTTAACATTTTCTACATTGTAGAATAATAGTGAAGACATCAAAACGATGAAATGACACATATGGAATATTGTTGCCGCTTTCCATGTTGTCTGTTGTCTGTAGCTTGTGAGGTGTGGAAACACTTTGTTGCTTTTATGAATTTTGTCTTGCTGCTTTTTGTTCTATGTTGCTCTGTCTGTATGCTATGTCTTGCTTGTCCTATGTTGCTATGTCTTGCTTGTTCTATGGTGCTATTGTCTATATTGTAATTGTTTTTAATAACCTGCCCAGGGACTGCGGTTGAAAATTAGCCGGCTGGCTAAAACCGGCACTTTTACTGAAACGTTGATTAATGTGCACTGTCCCTGTAAAAATAAAATAAACTAAACTAAACTAAAACTAAATATTAAATAATGCATATGGAATCATGTATTAACTACAAAAGTGTTAAACAAATCAAAATATATTTTAGATTTTAGATTCTTCAAAGTAGCCACCCTTTGTCTTGATGACAGCTTTTCACACTCTTGGCATTCTCTCAACCAGCTTCACCTGGAATGCTTTTCCAACACTCTGCAGTGGCTGCTTTTCCTTCACTCTACGGTCCAACTCATCCCAAACCATCTCAATTGGGTTGAGCTCGGGTGATTGTGGAGGCCTGGTTACCTGATGCAGCATTTGATTTGGGCTCATCAAACCAAAGGACAGATTTCCACCCGTGTAATGTCCATTGTTCGTGTTTCTTGGCCCAAGCAAGTCTCTTCTTATAATTGGTGTCCTTTAGTAGTGGTCTCTTTGCAGCAATATTACCATGAAGGCCTGATTCACGCAGTCTGTTGAGATGTGTCTGTTACTTGAACTCTGTGAAGCATTTATTTGGACTGAAATTTCTGAGGCTGTTAACTCTAATGAACTTATCCTCTGCAGCAGAGGCAACTCTGGGTCTTCCTTTCCTGTGGAGGTCCTCATGAGAGCCAGTTTCATCATAGCGCTTGATGGTTTTTGTGACTGCACTTGAAGAAACTTTCAAAGTTCTTGAAATGTTCCGTATTAACTGACCTTCATGTCTTAAAGTAATGATGGACTGTTGTTTCTCTTTGCTTATTTGAGCTGTTCTTGCCATAATATTTGTATTTATTTATTTTACTAGGCAAGTCAGTTAAGAACAAATTCTTATTTTCAATGACGGCCTAGGAACAGTGGGTTAACTGCCTGTTCAGGGGCAGAACGACACCTTTGTACCTTATCAGCTCAGGGTTTTGAACTTGCAACCTTTCGGTTACTAGTCCAATGCTCTAACCACTAGGCTACCCTGCCGCCACCAATAATAAGAAGAGACTTGGTCTTTTGCCAAATTGGGCTATCTTCTGTATACCAACCCTACCTTGTCACAACATAACTGATTGGCTCAAACACATTAAGAAGGAAAGAAATTCCTCAATTAACTTTTAACAAGGCACACCTGTTAATTGAAATGCATTCCAGGTGACTACCTCATGAAGCTGGTTGAGAGAATGCCTAGAGTGTGCAAAGCTGTAATCAAGGCAAAGGGTAGCTACTTTGAAGAATCTCAAGTATAAAATATATATTGATTTGTTTAACACTTTTGTAGTTACTACATGATTCCATATGCATTATTTAATAGTTGTGATGTCTTAACTACTATTCTACAATGTAGAAAATAGTATAAATAAAGAAAAACCGTTGAATGAGTAGGTGTGTCTTTTGACTGGTACTGTATAAAATGTGTATACAACAATAGGCTCATATTCAATATTAAAGATTGATTGCATGCATTTGCCAATGGTTATGGTGAAGAATAATGCACAAAGAGTTATGATACATTATCAAAGATAATCTTGTTCCTCATTGATATGAAACAGAAAAGGAGTCTTTTCTAAATAAGATAATGTAATATTGGAATTAAGTGTAAATTATAATTTGTATGTGACGAATAACACTTGAATTATGCTTCACACTTCAGGCTCTCTTTCTCTTTTGTTCTCTTGTATTTCGTTTATCTTTTTTTATAAGATCAGTGAGAAGGTTGAAGGTTGTTTTTGATGTGTAACAAACACACTGAGTGTACAAAACATTAAAGAACACCTTCCTAATATTGAGTTACACCCATTTTGCCCTCAGAACAGCCTGAATTTGTCGGGCATAGACTCTACAAGTTGTCAAAAGCATTCCACAGGGTGCACATTTGGGCATATCAAAAATATATACGGGAAGAATCTTAGTATCCATTTTCCATCTCATCATTGTCCTTTGATTTGAGAGGGATATCTGTTGTTTCCACAACTTGGGATCCAGCCAAACCTTTCCTAGAATGGTACATTAAAGAAATAGATATACAAATCATTGATAAAACATTTACTATGACCTTCATAATTATCAATAATCATGTTTAGAAAGATATTAATTCACCATTTTGACTGAAATCTATACTAAGCAACTTTATTGTTATCCTGAAATGATATGGAGATCAAGTCCCTTGTTCTCGGCCTAAGGCTGGGATTCAATCCAAGGTAGGCTATAACGCAATGCATAACAATAGACTTTTAAAGGTAATTTACGCTTGAGCCGACATGCGAAGAGTTTACCATGAATGTGATCTCCCCAAACGTTGGGGGAAATGCCTTTAAAGGCGCAATACACTGTGTGCAACCCAGCCAAATTCACTTAAAAATGTATGTTAAAAACCTGTCATTCTCATTGAAAGCAAGTCTGATAAGTGGTAGATCCATTCTATGTGCCCAATTGTTTATGCTTCCTGTCCTTAGTTTAGTTTTTGCGTCCTTTTACTTTAGATTTTGTACACCAGCTTTAAAAAGTAGAAAATAATATATTTTGGGTTATTGAAAATACAGTATATTTCACAACGGTTTAGATGGTACAATGAATCTCTACATTGCTTGTTATGTCACATAAACTGAAATTATAGGACAGTATTTTAGAATTTTAGCAACCACGCAATGGTGGAACGATTTCTGCATATTGGGCACATTGTCAGCGGTCAAGTGCGCCGCTCTATAATGCGCTCTATTGCATCCAACCTTATGTGTCTGTATCACAGAGGTTATATCGTACCCTGTCTGCCCGTCCTCGACATCCTGGATGGTCTCTGGTAGACAGCGGCCCCGTGTCTCCGGCAGCATCCTGGCCACCAGGCTAGCCAGCAGAGCTATGGAGCAGAGGAGGACCTGTGGAAGGTCCCTCCACACCTCGTCCAGCAGCAGGATCAGAGGGGCCAGAGACACTCCCAGACGACCCATGGATGAGTTGTAGCCCATGCCGTTCTGCCTGAGAGACAGAGAGAAAGACACAGAACACATGTTTTGACATGTCTTTAGTTACACTTTAAATCAGAATCCCAATCTCCTGATGTTGATCTCTTTCTGTATTTTTTCCATTCTTAATGACATTTCCACAGGAAAGTTGAAAGTAAAGGGAAATAGATAGGAAAGTGACCAAGGTGGGAACCACCATCGCCAGGGGCATGTGGTTTTGAGTCCGCAGTGCAACCACTACACTAAATCCCCATCAAATATTCCTTTGTTAAAGAGAGAGTAGAGAGGAGAATCATTTACCTGACCACAGTAGGGAACAGCTCAGAGCTGTACAACACAACGGTTGTGAAGGATGTTGCCGAGCAACCCTTCCCCAGCACCGCCACCACCGTCCTTAAAACAGACATGTCTGAAAGAGGATGGGAACAACATGACCTTTAACTCAAAGTTACGCACCTCATTTAAATCTTGAGGATGAGTCCATGAATAACTGAAACAGACTGGAACAGATCCCAGCAGTACTAGATACTTTGTACTACTCAGTACTTTGTGGGCTATACTCAGCCTTGTCTCAGGATGGTAAGTTGGTGGTTGAAGATATCCCTCTAGTGGTGTGGGGACTGTGCTTTGGCAAAGTGGGTGGGGTTATATCCTTCCTGTTTGGCCCTGTCCGGGGGTGTCCTCGGATGGGGCCACAGTGTCTCCTGACCCCTCCTGTCTCAGCCTCCAGTATTTATGCTGCAGTAGTTTATGTGTCGGGGGGCTAGGGTCAGTTTGTTATATCTGGAGTACTTCTCCTGTCCTATTCGGTGTCCTGTGTGAATTTAAGTGTGCTCTCTCTAATTCTCTCTTTCTCTCTTTCTTTCTCTCTCTGAGGACCTGAGCCCTAGGACCATGCCTCTGGACTACCTGACATGATGACTCCTTGCTGTCCCCAGTCCACCTGGCCGTGCTGCTGCTCCAGTTTCAACTGTTCTGCCTTATTATTATTGGACCATGCTGGTCATTTATGAACATTTGAACATCTTGGCCATGTTCTGTTATAATCTCCACCCGGCACAGCCAGAAGAGGACTGGCCACCCCACATAGCCTGGTTCCTCTCTAGGTTTCTTCCTAGGTTTTGGCCTTTCTAGGGAGTTTTTCCTAGCCACTGTGCTTCTACACCTGCATTGCTTGCTGTTTGGGGTTTTAGGCTGGGTTTCTATACAGCACTTTGAGATATCAGCTGATGTACGAAGGGCTATATAAATACATTTGATTTGATTACTAGATGTGATGACACTTGTAGAGTCGCGATTACTCCTGTAGAGTCGCGATTACTCCTGTAGAGTCGCGATAACGCCTGTAGAGTCGCAATAACGCCTGTAGAGTCGCAATAACGCCTGTAGAGTCGCAATAACGCCTGTAGAGTTGTAATCTAGTAAGTGCCAGGGTATGTTCCACCCCAGCTACACACCTGATTCAACTAAGCATGGTCTTCAATTGAGCTATTAGTTGAATCAGGTAGTATGTTATTGCTGCACTGAAACAAAAGCCTGCACACACTGCAGCCCCTGCTCCAAACCCCAGTTTTTTATATGATAACTCCTATATTTAAGCAATAAGGCCAGAGGGGGTGGGGTATATGGCCAACATACCACGGCTAAGGTCTGTTCTGAAGCACGATGCAAAGCGGAGATCCTGGATACAACCCTATTGTCCATATACCACAAACACTGAGGTGCTTTATTGCTATTATAAACTGGTTACCAACATAATTAGAGATGTAAAAATAAATGGTTTTGTCATACCCACGATATACAGTCTGATATACCACGGCTGTCAGCCAATCAGCATTCAGAGCTCAAACCACCCAGTTTTTAAAAGATAATACTGCCTTCTGGACCGGAGTTGCTCACCTTTCTAATCAACAAAAAAAAGCACTCACCTCGGGGTATGAAGATGTTGATAGCGAGACAGATTCCAGCTCCTAGTAAAGATCCCACTTCTGTGTTTCTCCTGCCCACCTTATCCAGAAGGTAGTACGCTGATAGTTTGGCTGGCAGCTCTATGGCACCGTACACAAACTGGGTCAGATAGATATTGAGTCCAAATCCAGTGATGTTGAAGCTAATTCCATAAAATGTTGATGCCACACCATACCTTCGGTAGGAGAAATCAGGTTGGCATTGTTGGTGTTGTTAAACTGTGTAGACTGATTTCATGTGTCGTGACAGTTTGAGTTGAGCTAAAAGTTGACATTTCATGATTATTTTCTTGTATTCATCAATACATTCTTACATTACTCTTACGTTGTTATGTATAACCAGACTTGATGAACATGCATCTACTAAAGCGACTTGTAACAGACATCATGAGAGAGGGGATACTCACCACACTATGCCTGTTAGTAGAGCCAGCCTCCTCATCTTTGGTGTCCTGACCAAGTCCAGGTAGGAGTGACTGTCTTTTCTCTCTGTCACAATGATACTGGACAGAGTCTGTTGGGAAGAAAAATAGAGGCGGATCAGTTGCTGAATCCCAAATCAAACCCCAATCCTTAGACTCAACCACCTAGGCACTCGTGTACATCTGAACCTATTGGATAAGTATAAGCAATATGGCAAAAATCACACCCAGCCTTTCAGAGGGAAAGTAACCTGGTCCCAGATCTGTTTGTGCTGTCTTGCCAACTCTGACCATAGGAGTTAGCAAGACAGCACAAACAGATATGGGACTAGGCTAGAAGGAAAGGTGAAGGAATTACGATATTGCTTAAACTTCCTGATCCTGATATTCGCTTACCTCTGGTGTAATTTTGGATCCAAACTCCTCCTTCTGGTTCATCTGGGCACATTGTTGCAAATAAAAGTTAGCTTTCTCAAACTTCCCATTGGCTATGAGCCACCTGGCTGACTCAGGAATCCACCTATTGGAGGAGGTAAAGATGTCATTCATAATTACATAGCAACGGTTAACTGTCCATTCCTTTTTTTGTCAGTCCATCAGTCAGACCCTCCCTCTAACCTCCAGGTGAGTATGGCTAGAGCAAGAGGTGAGGTGACCGCTATGGTCAGCTGTCTCCAGTCGGTCACACAGTAGGCTATGGCTGGAATCATGCAGTAACCAAACGTCCAGGACAGGCTGTCAATCACTCCCACCAGCTTTCTGTGCTCAATGTCCACCCACTCCACACCTGAAGAGATGGGACAACACCACAACACAACCCCAGATGAGGAGAGGGTAGTGTCTGGGGTGCAACGTGGGTTTTCTGTATTTGTCTAGTGGGTGGGCTTCATATTTGAGTGTGGGTGTGTTTGTGTGAGCCTGTGTGCATGTGTATAATTACTGAGTACTGATGAGACGATAACGATGCCGGTGATACCGAACCCAGTGAAGAACCTGAGCACAGCGAACATGATGAAGGAAGTGGAGAAAGCACTGGCAACACCAAACAGCATGCCAGAGATATAGGACACCAGGAGCATGGGCTTCCTACCAAACCTAGAGAAAAAAAGACATGTAAAGAGAAGATTGAACAGAAACATCTACATACAGGTGTAGGATCTTAATTTGATCACCATATCGCAGAAGACCTTTCCTGGCTTCTGATATTTGTAATTTCCACTTTCAAATTTGATTTTCCCTGACAAAAAAATGATCAACCCCTACAAAAATGTTCATTAATTCTAATCCACATAATAATTCACATTTCCTGTTGCTGCAGGATTATTTTCTATAGCAAACTGGCTCAAATTAAGATCCTACATCTGTACATTCAGTAGCCTTATCCGAGCCAGAACGGCCCATAGGGCAGAAGCCTCTCCTGTTTCTGTAGCATGAGGCAGTTCCCCTTTTTCAATTAGAAAGATAATCTTATTATGTAGAGAGAATACAAAAACAAAATTCCTCTTGATTGGATTTATTTAAAAATATTTAAGTCCAAATGCAGCAGTTTTTATATCAATATCAAACCATTATTGGGTAACAAGTAAGTACCTCAATGCAACAGTATTCTATTCAAATGGTCAAAAAGAAACAAGGCTATGGGCCAAAACATACTAACACCTGCAAAATCGCGATTTGTCCAAATGATCAATGACAATCGTAGCATCCCATAGTCTGTTGACAGACACTAAAATAGCAGTTCTGATACATGCATCTATACATAAGAGATTAGGTTAAAGGTGACTGTAAAATATACTGTCTGTGAATGAATAAATGACTGTTAACTTACCTGTCACTCAGGCTTCCAAAGGTCATAGCTCCGAACATCACTCCTATGAAGAAGATGGTTGTTGTCGCCTTATTTTGCCCTTTCTGGTCACACACCAAGTCCCACTGATGAGAGAGGTGGAATTAAGAATAAACTCCTTCAATGTATAAATGAGAATGGCCTCTCTACTTTCCTTTTGTGAAAGACTTTCATTGAGTAGCTAGCAATGCAACAATATTCAAATATGCTTTGAAAGTACGAATAACACTTAAATTATATGCAACATCTGTAGTGGTCAAATAATGACAGTCAATGAGTACAACATGACCTTTCGACTTCTATAGTCTTGTGACAAAGAGACAGTAAGACTTACCTCTGTAGCCAGAGTGGATTTGAAGGTGCTGTTGTCATATGCCCATCCATTCTGACAGGGGACTGTAACTAGGTCACGGTCATTGGAGTTGGAAAGGAGCTGGAACTGGGGCTCTGGGAACATCTTACAGGAGCTTGGAGTCCCATCTTCCTGTACTGGAATGCTGACAGTCAGTCTCTGCTCCTGGGTCAGATTCCCAAAGAGGCTGCCATCATCCAGAGCGCTGAGGTCACAGTGGTGAGAGGGTACGGCGGCAATGAAGTTGTTCAGCAGGAAGTGACACGGCAGGGTGAATCGACCAATAAAGCTGATGATAATGATCATAATCTGGAACCGTCCAAATCCATTGACAACCGAGAGTAGGTGTTCGAACTTCATCTTCCACTTGGTCCACACAGACTTCTTGTCCACAGACTTCTTGTCCGCAGACTCGTAATATCAACAGCAATCCCTCATTCACCAACGTTGAATCCCAAAAAAGATGTCCTAATCTTTCACCAAGTCTAAAGGTTGTCTGTTGGTCCCATATTCTCATTGTTAGGTAAACCATGTGAGATTGATCAATCTTTGACAGTGCAAAACCACTTAAACCTCTTTTGTTTGTGGTTTTCATCTACATTAATTGGTGACACATTGACAGAAAGGAGTTGCTTGAGCAACTGGAGAAAATTTCACAATTTCAAACTTTCTAGAAGTTCAAAATGAGAATAGGACGTGATGTTTGTTCTCTTGCCAACTCCATCACTCATTGTCAAGCCAAACATACATTGTACCATGACAATGGGTGGGTGACAAGGACTTGATAGCATGATGGTACCAACAGGCTGGCACTTAGGCTAGTTCCCACACAAGTTTGTAGAAAAAAAAGCAAAAATAGAAGAAGGCCAGATATCTTGAAATGAGACGAAGGCTAGATATACTGAAACGAGACTAAGGCTAAACGAGACGAAGGCTAGATCTACTGAAACGAGACGAAGGTTAGATATACTAAAATGAGACGAAGGCTAGATATACTGAAACGAGACTAAGGCTAAACGAGACGAAGGCTAGATATACTGAAACGAGACGAAGGTTAGATATACTGAAATGAGACGAAGGCTAGATATACTGAAACGAGACGAAGGTTAGATATACTGAAATGAGACGAAGGCTAGATATACTGAAACGAGACTAAGGCTAAACGAGACGAAGGCTAGATATACTGAAACGAGACGAAGGCTAAACGAAACAAAGGCTAGATATTCTGAAACGAGACGAAGGCTAGATATCCTGAAACGAGACGAAGGCTAGATATACTGAAACGAGACGAAGGCTAGATATACTGAAACGAGACGAAGGCTAGATATACTGAAACGAGACGAAGGCTAGATATACTGAAACGAGACGAAGGCTAAAAGAGACGAAGGCTAGATATACTGAAATGAGACGAAGGCTAGATATACTGAAATGAGACGAAGGCTAGATATCCTGAAATGAGATGAAAGCTAAATGAGACGAAGGCTAAACGAGACGAAGGCTAGATATACTGAAACGAGACGAAGGCTAGATATCCTGAAACGAGACGAAGGCTAGATATACTGAAACGAGACGAAGGCTAGATATCCTGAAACGAGACGAAGGCTAGATATCCTGAAACGAGACGAAGGCTAGATATCCTGAAACGAGACGAAGGCTAGATATACTGAAACGAGACGAAGGCTAGATATACTGAAACGAGACGAAGGCTAGATATACTGAAACGAGACGAAGGCTAGATATACTGAAATGAGACGAAGGCTAGATATACTGAAATGCTTCACAGTGTTTTACATAATATGTTCTATTGAACATGCCACCACAATAAAGGTATTTATCTGATGGAAAACACAAGTTCCAACTCGTGACAGCGGTTTAAGAGGAAGGAACTAACCCTAACCCTTAAGGTAACTCAGTAGAGGAAACAGATCTATAGAACATGGGTTTATTGCCAAGCCCCACAGGAAGACATACCAACACCAGTATTTATGAAGAACAAAACAGGAGATGAATTGATGACCGTGTGAGAAAAACAGACTACAATTAATTTTACAGTGCTCTTTCACTGTGTAATAACCAGATTAACAAGAACTTTTGTCAAGTGTGTTAAATGATTATATTGTTGTTTTTTGGTTGGTTTGGTTACGTTAGTAGGGCCCTAGTGCATCTATGCTTTGGTCCATCCATTATCTTCTGGCTAGATATTCTGCTCTATGTTCATATTTCATGATCTTGCTTTAAAACTACTGTTTCTCTGAGTGACATGGATTCACATAGAATTATAGAATCCCTTTGTAATTTAATAGAACCTCTGTGTGGATTCATGCAACTTCAACTGTTCCATTTCTGTTTTCATCAGAAGTGATTCCGTGGAATGGCACTCTCTCCATTCAGTTTCGCTCTGCAAATGAGAAAAGGTGCAATTAGATGTTAGATGGCCATTTGTCCAATTATGAATACTGATTTAATACTGGATTAAATACCTTTATTTAAAGCATCTTGGTAAAAAAAAAAGTATATCTTGCTATAAGCATGTATGAGCCTTTATAATGTCTTATAACCAGGCTCATGACAAGTCTTACAATGCATCATATAACTGCATCATAAATGTACAATTTAGGTACTTGATGAATATTGTCCTATAAGCCATATGGGCTGTAAAATCATCAATCAATAAATCATAATAATAAAAAAACATAGAATGCCCACCCCAACTCACGCCCTGACCAAACTAAAATAGAGACATAAAAAAGGAACTAAGGTCAGGACGAGAGAGTACCCCGCCTCCCCCAAAGATGCGGACTCCTAAACCTAAACCCATAGGGGAGGGTCTGGGTGGGCATCTGTCCGCGGTGGCGGATCTGGCGTGGGACGTGGACCCCACTCAACCTTAGTCTTGGCCCACTTAGGTGGCGCCTTTGGAGCGGCGACCCACACCGCCGACCCTGGACTGGGGACCCTGGCAGCACCGGAGAGGCCGGAGGCCCTGGCAGCGCCGGACAGACGGGCGACCCTGGCAGCTCCGGACAGACGGGCGGCCCTGGCAGCTCCGGACAGACGGGCGGCCCTGGCAGCCCCGGACAGACGGGCGGCCCTGGCAGCTCCGGACAGACGGGCGGCCCTGGCAGCTCCGGACAGACGGGTGGCCCTGGCAGCTCCGGACAGACGGGCGGCTCTGGCAGCTCCGGACAGACGGGCGGCTCTGGCAGCTCCGGACAGACGGGCGGCTCTGGCAGCTCCGGACAGACGGGAGAACCTGAGGGGAGGAGACAGAGAGATAGCCTGGTCCCAGGGGCTACCACAGGACCGACCAGGCTGGGGAGACCTACAGGAGGCCTGGTGTGTGGAGGAGGCACCGGATGGACCGGGCTGTGGGGGAGCACTGGAGATCTGGTGCATACCACTCGCACCTCTCCCTTAGGCTCAATGCACACATTCGCCGGGCGGAGCGCAGGCATAGGGCGAACTGCACACTCCCAGCGCCCCGGAGACACAGCACGCAGAGCCGGCGCACCGGAGACCAAACACACTGAGCTGGCACAACACGCCCTGGCTGGATGCCCACTTTCGCATGGCACTTGCGGGAGGGTGGCCTATAGCGCTCCAGGCTATGAGCGCGCACTGGCGACACCGTGCGCTTCTCCGCATAACACGGTGCCTGTCCAGTACTACGCTTCTTCCGGTAAGCACGGGGAGTTGGCTCAGGTCTATCGTCTGACTCCACCAATCTCCCCGTGTTCTGTAACGATGTTCGTCTGAGGAAGAAGGAGTAGACCAAAGCACAGCGTGGTACGTGTTCATATTTCCTTTAATTAACTGAACACTAAATACAAAAGAATGAGAATAAATTAAAACCGAAACAGTCCCCGTATGGTACAAACACTGAAAACTACCCACAACCCATAGTGGGAAAACAGGCTGCCTAAGTATGGTTCTCAATCAGAGACAACGATTGACAGCAGCCTCTGTTTGGGAACCATACCAGGCCAAACACCTAGAAATATAACGCACAGAACCAAAACATAGAATGCCCACCCCAACTCACTGGAAACCAGGGGCGCTGAGCCGGCACCATCCTTCCTGGCTGGATGCCCATTCTAGCCCAGCCAATGCGAGGAGCTGGAATAGAGCACACCGGGCTATAATAGCGCACTGGAGACACGGTGCGCTCCACCACATAACACGGTGCCTGACCAGTAACCCGCTCCCCACGGTAAGCACGAGGAGTTGGCTCCGGTCTCCAACCTGACTCAGCCAATCTCCTCATGTGCCCCCAAATGTTTTTTCTTGGGGCTGCCTCTCGGGCTTCCGTGCTAGCCGTGTCCCCTTGTATCATCGCCGTTCCTCCTGCGCTGTTTCCACCTGCTTTCATGGCAGAGTCTTGTCCCCTGCCATTACCTCCTCCCAGGTCCAAGAAGTCCTCCACTCATCTTTCTCCCGGGCCCAGGATGTCCACTCCTCTTGAGCACGCTGCTTGGTCCTTTTATGGTGGATTCTTCTATCACGTTCGTTGTATGGAGGAGACCAAGGCGCAGCGTTGTAAGCGTACATACTTATTTTATTAAAGAAAGAACACTGAACAAACTAACAAAATAACACCACGACCGTGACGCTATTTTAAACAAGTGCTGACAGGCAACTACACATAGACAAGAACCCACAAATACCCTAGACAAAATGGCTACCTAAATATGGTCCCCAATCAGAGACAACGATAAACAGCTGCCTCTGATTGGGAACCAATTCAGGCCACCATAGACATACAAATACCTAGACTTACAAAAAACTCTAGATATACAAAAAACCTAGACAATACAAAAAATAACATACCCACCCTAGTCACACACTGACCTAACCAAAATAAACAAAACAAATAACTAAGGTCAGGGCGTGACAGTCTTATTTATTTGGGCTGCAATCTGAGGTGCAGTTAAGTCTAATGAACGCTGGGTCTTCCTTTCCTGTGGCGGTCCTCACGAGAGCCAGTTTCATCATAGCGCTTGATGGTGTGACTGCAATTGAAGAAACTTTCAAAGTTCATGAAATTTTCCAGATCGACTGATCTTCATGTCTTACACGGACTGTCGTTTCTCTTATTTGAGCTGTTCTTGCCATAATATGGACTTGGTCTTTGACCAAATAGGGCTATCTTCTGTATACCACACTTACCTTGTCACAACACAACTTATTGGCTCAAACGCAGTAAGAAGGAAAGAAATTCCACCTCATGAAGCTGGTTGAGAGAATGCCAAGAGTGTGCAAATCTGTCTTCAAGGCAAAGGGTGGCTACATGTAAGACTTTTTTGTTTTGGTTACTATATGATTCCATATGTGTTATTGTTAGAGGAATTCTAAATTCCTATATGTTTTGTAGCCAAAATCAAATTCGCACTCTCTCTATTTCATTAATGAGTTGTAAATTCATTAATTATGCATGAAATAGATCGAGACCAGTCTTAAAAGTCAGGTAACAGCGTTTATTACAAGAGAGTACTGCCACATACACATTTTTCCACAGGTTATAAACTGAAAATGACGTCAGCGTTTTCTAAATGTTCTATCTCTTTCATGACACCGGTAGAGAGGCCCTATAGTTCTCGAGCCTTCGCTCCACGCCTGAAGTCAAGGTCAGTCAGTATAAATCAGCATTCTAGACAGTCTGGAGATAGTCCGTCCCAGCCACCTGGAGATAGTACATTCATTTGTACAAGGAACAGACCGTCATTGTTACTAAACTCCTGACTACATTATATACAATCGGGAATGGGAGCAAAAGAGAAAATTCATATATGTACAGTACATTATAGCATTTGGACTAGTCAGTTCTGATTGGAATGTATACATAATTAGTCATTTCAACCATAATTTCCTCCAACAGTTATTTCATAGTTTTGATGTCTTCACTATTATTCTACAATGTAGAAAATAGTAAAAATAAAGAAAAACCCTGGAATGAGTAGTTGTCCAAACTTTTGACTGGTACAGTATATATAATATATATAAACAAATTATTTAACTAACCATTGTAAACCACTTATAAGCCACGGAATCACTATAATCAGTATACCATAACGTAAAGTTGCAATATTTCTATACACAATGCAGCTAAGTGAAAGACAACATTCTATTAAACATACTTTTAGAAATGATCAGAGTATTTCATTTCTGCATGAAAATTAAAATGTGTACATTTAACAGATACTCTTATCCAGAGCAGCTTACAGTAGAAAGTATACATTTTCATACTGGTCCCTCGTGAGAATCGTACCCAGAACCCTGGCATTAAAAGCACCATGCTCTATCAACTGAGCCACACAGCACCTGAACACCAATGGTTTAAAGCTTGCAGCTATTTTCCACAGGAAACTTGTATTGTATCAGTAGTGTTAGTATATGTGAGTTTGTGTAAAGTAGTAAGGGTTCTGTATAGTGCATTCCGGTCACTGAAGAAACCAAATAAAGGAGCCCTACACATTACTCCAATGAAGAAACTGGTGGCAGTCGCTTTGTTCATTTCCATCTCCGTCCCAGCCACCTGGAAATAGTACATTCATTTGTACAAGGAACAGACCGTCATTGTTACTAAACTCCTGACTACATTATATACAATTGGGAATGGGAGCAAAAGAGAAAATTCATATATGTACAGTACATTGTAGCATTTGGACTAGTCAGTTCTGATTGGAATGTATACATAATTAGTCATTTCAACCATAATTTCCTCCAACAATCCTCCCTTTGATCAAATATTATACATTCAAATCTACATCTAATTTTATCAAACATAAAAATAAAAATATGAACCAACATTATTATAAATGTTTATCTGACTCTTCACCCATCATTAATCAAATCTAACCTTAACCTTAATTTAACCCTAAAACCTACATCAGAATTATAACTCTTCTTAACAGGACTTTTCGTTTTTTTCTAATATTGAAACAAAGTACAATCTAATTCCCCTCCTCAACCCTAGTCTCATCAAACATAAATTCCCCAATGATGAAAGATCCAGATTTGTCCACTTGTCCTGTAGTCAGGCATTCAGTCCTCCACGGGTCAGAACCTGGAATCGTCCCACACCGCACCATCTATTGTCATAGATTACTCCAGAGTCCTGGAAATAAGGCCTCATACACAGGGGATTAGACAACAGCCCCCTAAAACTAAAACAGTCACACAGGTGAATGTAGCCCACAGTGATCATAACATTTTCCATTTTCCAAACGTATTATCAAAACCCAATTAGTCAGAGAAGTATCCACCCCAGAGTTTATGCCAACCCGTGAGCCAGGGTGGTCAAACCAGCTGAGGCTTCGGGCACTGATTCGTCCGGAGCTGTGTTATTTGGGATGTAAGCACAAACATGGTCCTGATAATCAAGTATACTTCTCCCTTTTCAGCCATTAACACATCTAATGCAATTCTATTCTGCCAAGCCATCCAGCTGGTTGCTTCAGTCTGTTCTGCAAAACCTTTAATAGCATCTCTAGTATACTTGTTAAAGCACTGTTGATTATCATAAATATAATTAATCCAGTCCACGTTCTTATTGAAAGTAGAGCCCCGGAAATGCTTAACTCTAATCCTGCTAGGATCTGATTTCTTGCTTTGACTCATCTGGCACCTCCCTTGGAACCCCAATGTTATCAGGGGCTCTACTAGGCAAGTCAGTTAAGAACAAATTCTTATTTTCAATGATGGCCTAGGAACAGTGGGTTAACTGCCTGTTCAGGAGCAGAATGACAGATTTGTACCTTGTCAGGTCGGGGATTCGAACTTGTAACCTTTCGGTTACTAGTCCAACGCTCTAACCACTAGGCTACCCTACCTTGTCATCAAATGACCCAGATGGAGTGCTTCTCTTTTCCCGTTTAGATAACTTCATGTCCTGGTGTCGAATGAGTGTAAAAGGCATCCCCAAATGCACTAACGCACATGACCCCACCCAATCTGTGGGTAATACTGGCCATAGAATTGTTCCCCCACACAACCACCAGATGTCAGCCCTGGCCCACCTTACTTTACTGAAATCTTCAGAGTTTAACCAACCTCTCAAATCCAACATGGTCTTATTAGTGGTAACATTCTCTGTTCTATTACAAGTACTAACTTCTCCCACATATTTTCCATGAGTACTGTACCGGGCCAAACAGTAATAATCTCCTCTGGATACTGTAAAGGGAAGAACCTGGGGATTTAAATAGTGCAAATCAATACAACTGTCATTATCTGGCATTCCTGCTTTCGTGAACAGCTTTACCATACCGGCCCAAACTCCTCTACCTAGAACCGCACTAGGGTGTCGACCAAGACCTGGTCATCTCCATACCCAACCCTAGATCCTCCTTCATTTCTATTTAAAGGGTCTAGACTGCCATGTAGTTAGAGACTCCATTTTGGTCTACATAATCCTTCCCAACCTCTACTCTAACTTCCTGTCTACCCAAATCTAGGGATCTCTTATGCTTATTTTGGAACAAAATCCTCACCGTCTAAACCATGGGTCAAATTACCACTCTCCGCATACTCGAGTAGGACGTGCTGTATCAGGAATATGTCACCCACGATAAGACAGCTCAGACGAACAGCTTCCATGTGAAGCCCCATCCTCTCCCCTAAGAACACATCACTTAGCAAGAGCCAGACACATCTTCACTTCTATGAACAACAACAGTGAGGAAAGGACAGGTAAGGTATTTTTCATTCGAGAGATGGCCCCCAGAATTCTGTTAATTCCAGTTCTCCTCTCGAACTCTGTTATTGTTCGACAGAGTCGCTGTGTCTTACCCTCCCGCATTGCGATATGAATCCGGGTAGCTCTTTCAGCTAGCTGTCACCAGGAATCCTTGGTATGGTCCCCCCAACAAGCCTCTGGGACTGGATTGAGTGACTTCACCTGTAGTTCACCTGTAGTGCATAAAATCTTGGACATACAGGTTTGGTTAACAAACAGTTTCTCATTTGTTCTGTTTATTAGCTAAAAAAAATGTTGTATTAGTTAATTATCCCGTAGGTCACATCCTATCCGAGAACACAATTTACCCATCCCCCTTTGTTACCTGGCTCTGCCCCGGTAACAACCTTGCCTACTCTTAAACAATGACTTAGGTAAGATTTAGTAAATTATCCTAATGTCTAACATCATCATGTAGGAGCCCCTTTTAAATGTTCCACATGTCCAATTCTCCCTTGGGCGTCCATTCATGTCAATCCTGTAACAATACTCTGTCAAGTTTCTTATCTACTTTAAAGAACTATCTGTGCTACTTATATATTTTCTTAAATATATATATTCCGATAACCCTTTTCTCTCATATCTCTCAAATTCCACTAAGCTTCTAACTGTTTGACTTTATCTACAATCATTGATATTAGAAAAAACATGTCTATGAGCGGCTTTTCTCTAAAGTCCTTACATTTCCTTAATCAATCTATCTTAATCCTAACAATAATCCTAAATCATCACAGATGTCCTATATTCCTGTTAAATGTAATACTATTTAAAAACTTATAATAATCAAACAAAGTCTAATAAATGCTAACCATATCAAAATCCTTCCAACACTAACAAGCCCTCTCCTTCGGGGACCCTCAGTATTCTATCTGACAATAACATGAATTTAATATGTGTTGCAAAGTGTGGAATACCTGATCTACAGTAATTTATCACCCCTAAAAACTGCAACTTATTTTTCTATGTAATTCCCTGCCCTATTGGCTTAATCTATCTTATCTTCCCCTATTTATTCTCAATGATAAATATGACTTTTTCTCTGTTACAATACCAAATCATTAATAGCCCATTCAAAAACTTCACAGCTAATGTTGTAAAACAGAATCCTGAACCACTTTCTCATTTGCGGTTCAAACAATAATTCTAACCCCCCAACCAAAAATCCATTATAATTAATTTACCTTAAAACTAGTAACTCAATATGACCACATTCATTATACAAATGACTCTCCCCTGAGGCTGATCAGACCTCAGAAGACAGTCACGATAAGATCAATAGGTCATAAAATAAAATACAAAAATTCACTTGTATAATTAAAACTCATAAACTAAAAACTCATAAAGTTCCATATGTGAGTGTGCCTCTTTAAAATACCTTTGCACTAAAACAAATAGTCCTAACAATGGTTTTAATTGTATATACTTGCAGACCTATTTTAATTTGGTCGTTTATGGCCTCATTCTCCCCAAGATTATAATCCCAGGAAACATCTAAAATTGAGACACCTGAACATCAATTTTCCCAGAAGAACACAACACTCCTAACTAGCATTCACTATGCTAATTCCGATTCAGAAACTCAAAAGTGAACTATAAACTAAACCTAATGATGATTCCCCTTTAACTCAAATCATTGATCATACATTTTAAACAACGTCAATGTATATGTTTACTTAAATGAACATGTTACCCTTAGATACAATTAACCCGATAACATTATTGTATTACTTTTTCCCCTTTGCCGCAAATGTCGTACATTTCTCAGTGTAAGAAATCCGTAATTTAATCCCCGATATTTAATAAATATGCATTCGCATTCTCCCATGGCTCCTTTAATTGACTTATTTTAGATAACTTCCATCCGTCCCGGAATGAAGAATCCTACTTAAGCACGCATGTCTACGTATCCGGGGAAAAGCTTGAATAACCAAATTCAACCTAGCTTACTTCCCGAAACATATGCAGTTATGTTTTTCTATAGAGGTTGCTTTTCAAACTTTAAATACCCTAACATGGTTCCACACAATTGAAAGTGCTCAAATTCACTGGTGCTACATAAACAATCAAACCTGGAATCACAACCATGGAATCCATTACCACGATGTTTTACGATTCATACATCCAGTCTCTCTCTCTCCCATAGCCTAGTTCAATCCAAACAAACGCCACAAACCTTGATGCCTACCTAGGTATCAGCTGATAGTTTTTAGCATCTTTCCTGACTATCCTGGCGACTCTCAAAATGTATTTTGTAATATATATATTTTTTTCAACTTCTGAAAAGTAACTCTAAGCTATAATGCACACATTTTCCCTCTAAATGCCACAACCCCTTTTCTCTGTTTACATTTGAGGAACGATGTTGTTCAACGTGAAACGTCATCACACATCTGCCTGCCTCTGTAAAATATATATTCCCTATTCAGATTGCGTTCAGTTTTAAATTCTAATCATCAAAGTAAAACCAACCCAACTTCTCAACTTACCATACTCTAACATTTAAACGTACCATGTTTTGTGCTAAACTTATCATATGTCAGTCGATCCATAAATAGCTATAATGTCCGGATAGCATGAAATTGTATCGTATCTCTCCGTTATTCCCTACATTTAACTTTAGGTGACTTTCTCTTCTATGATACATTTATTTAAATACGACTCCCATCTCAATACATTATTCCACCAGATCATTTTGGGCAAAATAGCGTAATACATCGAAATTGTCTCGCCATTATTTTTAACGACTTCTTTTTTCAATTCTATCTAAAACACATAATAAACGTTCATTTCATATCTTTTACAAACACTGGCGACCGTATTTTTCAGGCAAAACATGCAAATAGGTCAATTACAATCTAAAATCAATTTTAGTTAACCGCCTCGGCCGGGAACCGAACCGTGGATTGTCGTTGGTGAGACTGCCGCGCTCACCACTATACTACCAACCCTGGAACTGACTAAGATTCTCCGCAAATAGACCCATCTTCTCTGTTTAAATTTGTAACTCCGACATTTAGACAACAGAAAATAGCCCCAATTTAGACGCCCAAAGTTTTCCCTCAGTTAGAATCTCGCTCCCTTTGTATCTGAACCTTCTCTTTCTTTACCCGATTGTCGCCTCTGACTTTCCCCACAGTTAAATTACAACCTTGTTGACGACTTTTGCAGGGAGTGTTACACTCCCGGGCGAAATGTCCAATTTCGTTACAATTAAAACATCTTGTATTTTTCTTTTGACTCACCTTATCCATTTTTCTTGACTTTATTCCCTTCTCTAACTCCATTATACCTCCCTCGGCTTCAGCGGGATCCACATACTTGGGTGGTAATTTCACAGGTAGCTCCTGCAGCCGTATTCTTATAACCACTATTTCGTCGACTGGATTATCTCTGTATTGTTGGTATAATCGAGGAAGATATAGTTTGTTACCCTCACGCCCACCCAATTGGTTAACTTTTTCATCTGCGGGAGCAGTGGGTAGTGCCTCTCGAGTCTTGTTAGATTTAACCTTTTTTCCTGCGCGTCCCATTCTCTTTTTTGCTTCCGAAAGCCAAACTCCGGCTGTGTATAACCCCTGTTTATTCTGCTTTTTCACATTATTACCACATTCCTTATGTATCTGTTTTATAAGGGATTCCAGCTTTTCTACATTTAGACGGCCATCAAAATCGTATTTCTTTCTCCATCTTAGACCGAAATCGATGTTTCTCTTGTCTTTCTGTTCCATATAACGCTCGTCTCCCGTTAGTTCCGGGGCTTTCTTTGAAGCATTCCCACCCATTCTAAATCCTTGCCGTTACTAGTAGCTATGGTATCTAATCACTTATCTATGCCTTTCTATATAATTTTAAATTCTATGTGCGTGCAGTTCTATAAATTTGTAATTTACCGTTACTTAGTTACTTTTAGTCTTTTTCTGTCTGACTATGTGTGTGTCCCTTTAAAAATAATCAGTATGTATTTTCCTTCCTGTGAACCGCGTCCATAGAAAACTTTTGATCGGACATCACATTTCACCCATAGGATATTCCTTTTGGGACTTTCAACGTTAATGTCTCATATCTCACTACTCTAGACTAAGTTGACCTCTCCTGTGAACCACGTCTATAGAAGACTTTTGATCGGACATCACATTTCACCCATAGGATATTATTTTTGGGACTTTCAACGTTAATGTCTCATATCTCACTACTCTAGACTAATCACTTATCTTTTGATATTAATTTCTTTCAGCATTGTACAGGTTCAATTATTCTGTTTGCCTAGAATGACCCTGCCTTCTCACCAAGCCTAATTTATCTTTATTTAGGTATGTCTTTTGAATTATTGGCTATCCTATTTGTACGGAACAAGCGTCCTAATTCTCCAATGCGTACTATATCCTCCTTAATAACCTTCTGGCTTGCAAGACCAGGATTTATTAAGCTCTAGTTTATTTGATGGTAGCGCACCTTTACAACAGGTCAATTTCAGCCCTGCTTCCTTCCTATCGATTTTGGTTAAAACCCAAGGTAGAAACCCATTTTATTTGTTCAGAATATTCAAGCACCTATTATTGATCAAATTCACCTCCTTCATAACATTTTAATCAATAAATATCCTAAATAATCCCTCCCAAATTCGAGAATAAAGGCTACTTTACCTGCTGCTGGCTGGGAAAAGCACTGTTCGTTTTAACCTTAATTCAGAGGTCAGGTCTTTTTAGTAAAACGAGTCAAAAACTTGTCCGTGCACGATTTTCAGCGTACTACCTCCAGATAACAGGGAGGGGTATTTAGATCCGGGATCGAAGGACCAATTGTTAGAGGAATTCTAAATTTCTATATGTTTTGTAGCCAAAATCAAATTCGCACTCTCTCTATTTCATTAATGAGTTGTAAATTCATTAATTATGCATGAAATAGATTGAGACCAGTCTTAAAAGTCAGGTAACAGCGTTTATTACAAGAGAGTACTGCCACATACACATTTTTCCACAGGTTATAAACTGAAAATGACGTCAGCGTTTTCTAAATGTTCTATCTCTTTCATGACACCGGTAGAGAGGCCCTATAGTTCTCGAGCCTTCGCTCCACGCCTGAAGTCAAGGTCAGTCAGTATAAATCAGCATTCTAGACAGTCTGGAGATAGTCCGTCCCAGCCACCTGGAGATAGTACATTCATTTGTACAAGGAACAGACCGTCATTGTTACTAAACTCCTGACTACATTATATACAATCGGGAATGGGAGCAAAAGAGAAAATTCATATATGTACAGTACATTATAGCATTTGGACTAGTCAGTTCTGATTGGAATGTATACATAATTAGTCATTTCAACCATAATTTCCTCCAACAGTTATTTCATAGTTTTGATGTCTTCACTATTATTCTACAATGTAGAAAATAGTAAAAATAAAGAAAAACCCTGGAATGAGTAGTTGTCCAAACTTTTGACTGGTACAGTATATATAATATATATAAACAAATTATTTAACTAACCATTGTAAACCACTTATAAGCCACGGAATCACTATAATCAGTATACCATAACGTAAAGTTGCAATATTTCTATACACAATGCAGCTAAGTGAAAGACAACATTCTATTAAACATACTTTTAGAAATGATCAGAGTATTTCATTTCTGCATGAAAATTAAAATGTGTACATTTAACAGATACTCTTACCCAGAGCGGCTTACAGTAGAAAGTATACATTTTCATACTGGTCCCTCGTGAGAATCGTACCCAGAACCCTGGCATTAAAAGCACCATGCTCTATCAACTGAGCCACACATCACCTGAACACCAATGGTTTAAAGCTTGCAGCTATTTTCCACAGGAAACTTGTATTGTATCAGTAGTGTTAGTATATGTGAGTTTGTGTGAAGTAGTAAGGGTTCTGTATAGTGCATACCGGTCACTGAAGAAACCAAATAAAGGAGCCCTACACATTACTCCAATGAAGAAACTGGTGGCAGTCGCTTTGTTCATCTCTTTTCTATCGCAAACAAGGTCCCACTTTAAAGAGATCATAACAACACTGGTGTCACTGATCTCTTGGGAACAGAACAGCTACAACGTGATCAAAATGTTCCATCTTTAAAGCAAAAGAGCCGTAAGTGAGCCTTATCTCTGTAGCCAGAGTGGACATGAAGGTAAGGTTGTCATATGCCCATCCATTCTGACAGGGGACTGTACTGTAGCTAGGTCACTGTCATTGGAGTTGGACAGGTGGTGGAATAGTGCCTCTGGGAACTTTTTACAGGATCTTGGAGTCCCATCTTCCTGTACTGGAGCACTGACAGTCAGTCTCTGCTCCTGAGTCAGATTCCCAACTACACTGCTAGCATGGTGTGGCAGGGTAGCCTAGTGGTTAGAGCATTGGACTAGTGTCACGAACCGACTCAAAGCCCGTAACAAAAGGGAGACAACGTGAAGATAAGGAGTAACAAAATATATATTTATTTAAATAAAGTATCTAAGTATAATATACAATGGTGTGTGTGTGTGTGTAATCAGTAGTGTAAGTGAGTGTTTTGCATGCATGAATGTGTTGAAAGATGCCAAAGCAAACAATCAAAAAACCACCAAGAAACACAACAAAATCTCTAAAGGTGTCTGCATGGAGAGAGTCTCCTCCATGAATGGGGAAGTGGTGTATTTATCCTGGGACACACCGGGCCCAGGTGTTTCCCATGTAGCTGACGACCCTCCCAACTCCACCCACCGGCATCCTAATAAGGAAACAAGAACAAAGAGTGAATACGGCAGACAGAGTGGGAGGGTCTTCACACTAGTAACCGGAAGGTTGCAAGTTCAAACCCCAAAGCTGACATGGTACAAATCTGTCGTTCTGCCCCTGAACAGGCAGTTAACCCACTGTTCCTAGGCCGTCATTGAAAATAAGAATTTGTTCTTAACTGACTTGCCTGGTTAAATAAAGGTTAAAAAAAATACATTAAAAAAATATATATAAAAAAATCCAGAGCGCTGAGGACAAAGTGGTGAGAGGGCAGTTGTTCAGTAAGAAGTGACACGGCAGGTTCAAAACTCCCTAAATAAGGTAACAACAACCACCGCTAATGCTGTCTGCAGAGACAATCCTCTAGCCCTCTGCCCTTCTTACAGTTAATCATTCATTATGTGTGTTGTACAAAAGTTGGAGAGTCAGATAGGACACATGCACCAGCATTTACCAGCATCGTGTTAACCATTAGTCATTGTTCATACACAGAGATACAGTACAAGCTGATAAAGCAAAAGCTTGGTCCCAGTAAATGGGATGCTATATTAAATGTGATGTTATTCATATGTTAATTTTATTGTAGTTTGGGCAAGTGTCACAGGTGTGACAAATGCCTTTAATTACTCTGCATGCTTTTGCCCTAATTGAGTGTTCCTAATTGATTGATTCATGGAGCAATGTGATTGGCTCTGTTTATAACCCTTGTTACTGTTATTTGTTGTGTGGCTGCTCACAGGAACTTAATGCAGTCTGGAGGCATGGTGGATGTCCAGGTTTTGCTAGTGCATGTAGGGTGTCGTTTGTTGAGCGCATGGATAATGGAGGTTGTTTAAGATGAAATTGAAGTCTTTAGAAGATGGACGCCTCTCTCCTGTGGTCTAAACCGAGGTGTAGTAGGATCTATGCTACTGAACTGTCTAGTCACAGACCCTTCAAGGTGTGACATGTTGGTGTTGTCGGCAGGACTTGGGCAGTGAGTGGATAACACGGAATGGCTTCAAGTAGTGTTAATGATTTGCATGTCCCTTCACTACCCTTTGCATTCTGTTGTGAGTTGACATATTCCTCCAGGTTTCTGATGTGGTTGCAGGTCTGGAGAACTGGCTGCTCCCTCCCCCCTTGTGCATACTTCCTGAGGTGGACTCTTAAAATACTCAGGTGCTATATGGGTGGATGCTGTGCTGGTGTGTGCAAACCATGCTATTTAGTAGCTGGAGATGGTGGCACCAGAGGAGACTGCCCAGTTGAAAGCCTCCTCGTATCTGGCGGGACAACTGACGAGGTGTCCCACTCCTAGTGAGCGGTTGGGATTCAGGAAGCATGGCAAAGATAGGACACCTTGCAGCTAAACGGACCTGCTGGTGCCAGTCAAGCCTGGTCTGGAGAGGAGCCTATGGGTGGGGTCTACAGATGTGGGCGAGCAACACAGTATGGAGGCCTCCATGGGCCCTAACCTTGAGGAGTAGCTTCAGTACACCGGTGAGGGAGTGAAGCACAACCGGTCAAACTTTTGAGCATTCAATATGGAACTTAGGGACAACTAAATGCTTGGAGGAAGTTGTTGTGCTAAGGGTGACAGAACTTGAGCCATTTTTTTGGTGTGAACATTTATTTGCATGTTTTTGAATTGCTAGCATTGCCTTTTCTATTTACTCAAATGTGTGGACATCTTTTGTTTTAGTGGGTGAGAATGTCACAGGAGTGACATGCCGTTAATTACTTTGCATGCTATTGCTCTAATTTAGTTTTCCTAACTGATAGATTCATGGAGCAATGTGATTGGCTCTGTTTATAACCCTTATTGCCTCTGAGATGTGGCTGCTCAGGGGATGGTGCATGTGTCTGAGGTGGTGTCTGAAGCCTTGTTTTGTTTGCTAAGAGAAGTATTGCCTTGATGAAATAATGATTTAAGTTAAAGATGTTAATGCTGTTCCTGCACTAATAATTTGTATGTTATCCTGCTAGTTGTGCTAAAGTAAATATAGAAACTGAACTTGGAAGATAACAACATGAACTGAAATGTGACATGCCTCTTCTCATTTCATGTTCTTCCACTCAACCACAAACTGAAAGAACCTGCAGCCAATAGTGTTATTCAGTGCTCCCTATGCTCTTGGTGTAAACCTAGGGTGGTGTAGTTGGATCGATGGTACTGAACTGTCTAGTCACAGCCGCTCTCTGTCGGGGTGTGAGGCAGGAACTATAGAATTAGGGGTGCTGAACTGAAATTGGTAACCCTTAATTTGGATAGTCCCAAATAAGTTTGTAGATGCTCAGATCAATTAACTCAACATTTCTACGATCCACTAACCCTAAACTTAACCCTCTGACATATAGGCATACTCGGATGTGTTTATGGGCCTGTTTGAGGTTTGCTTTAGTCCTCAAGTCATGGTTATATATTGCGATTGGGCTAGTAAGTTTATTTTGTACGTTTATTCTATTCCCAACTATTTTCTGTCAACTGTAAATGCAACTTCTGGATCTTGTCTTTATCACCTGCCCTGTAAAATAAATCTCACCTGTTTTATCACCTTAACCTCCGACTCCATCGCAACTGTTTCTGCCCCACACCAACTAAATAGGCTGCTGAATTCCTATTTCATTAGATTTGATTTGCAACATACAAATTAGCTAATGTATTGTAGTGCCTGTTACTAGTCAATAGAATGTAATGGCTGTTTCTGCTAGTGAGAGGTAGTCAGGCTAATACCAAACTCTTCAGTCTTCCTGATGTCAGTCTTGGCTCCTTGATGTAGGCATATGGCGTTAATGATGGGGGGGGCTGTGATTTTTTTTTTTTTTTACTGATTGGTTCTGATCCAGGAAACAAACATTTGAGAACCAATCCAAGCTCAGCCCATTTATGTAAGACTACTGCATTTACAACAAGCACCTGTCCAGACCAGTGTCACAGCTCTCTCTCGCTGTGTACCATGCGAGTCGTGTCAGCCAGGCGAACTGAGGGACATAATACACTCATATGGAAGCAGGAATAGAGTTAGACTTATGACTAAGTAGATAATAGGAAGTAGTCAAATTCTCTTTCGTGCTTTGGTCCTTGACACACATTGTGCATAGGTAAGACATCTAACGGCATCAGTCGCTTAACACTGAGTTATTTCTAATGCATGCCCATGGGGAACAACCACGTCTGTAGGCCTAAGCACTAATAGATATTTAAACACATGCCTCTTCAATTATATGAAGATCTAGTCAGAGGATAAACATGTATACTTTTAAGATGCAATCAGTGGCCTGTTTTAGCTAACCACCTCGTTAACAAATGGATCGCTCCTAGACAATGTCTTGCTATATAAAGCAGGCATCGAGGCATTCAGTTACTGTTCGATTGAACGGTAGAATGGCCAAAACGACTGACCTAAGACTTTGAGCGTGTTATGATTGTTGGTTCCAGGTCTGCCGGCTCCAGTATCTCAAACAGCTGCCCTCCTGGGCTTTTCACACGACTGTCTAAGGTTTATCGCAAATGGAGCGACAAACAAAAAAATAATCCAGTCAGCGGCAGTCCTATAGGCAAAAACAGCTTGTTGATGAGCGGTCGAAGGAGAATAGCAAGAATCGTGCAAGCGAACAGGCGGGTCGCAGACAACCGCGCGGAACGGCACTTCGGGACGCACACCTCGTCGATCCTTGTCATGAATGGGCTACGGCAGCAGATGACCACACTGGATTCCACTCCTATCAGCTAAAAACAAGCTCATTTCCAATAAATAGGGGGTCTCAATCTGAGGGTCTCATTCTGGTGACATGATGCTTGGCTGCTGTTTGACAAGTTAAAATAATTATGCTCTTTTGTCCATAATCTCATGTAGGCCAGTGGTTAAAAAAATGTTTTTTGGGGGGGGGGGGGGTTGCTGTGCCACCAAGCATAGGCCTACTTTGGGTAAAACCAAATGTACTTGAAGTGGATTTTACCAGTAAAGCTATGGTCTCATGGGTCCTAGCCTTGGTTGGGAAACACTGTAGGTAGTGATGGGTCGTTTGCGAAGAGCCGGCTCTTGTAGGTGAACGGCAGAAGGCTCGCATATCAGAGGAGCCGAATCTATTTATTAAAAAAATTAAGATATGAATAATCAAAAGATTTAAATTAATAGAATTAACTCATTCAAAGAACGAAAAAATAAAATGTAGGCCTAAATGCTCAAGCACACATTCGTTCTGCCTGACTGCTCAGACTGAAAACAGCTGGAAAATTAGTCGGAGACACAGTAGCTTTTTGATGCATTTTAATAATGTAGACAATGTTAGAGCACAGTGTAGAACTTGCCAAAACAAAACCTCAGATTAAGCCGGTTCTACGTACACCGGCATATGCGAACTGTGCACACAACTGTGAAGCTAGCTACAGCGGAGCTTCGAGAAACTAGCGGATAGTGGTGGAGCCAGTACCTCCACACATGGAGATGTATCCATTCAGTCAAGTAGGCCTACTCCGCGCCCTTGCTGTCTCTGCCTGGCCGGTTCCCCTCTCTCCACTGGGATTCTCTGCCTCTAACCCTATTACAGGGGCTGAGTCGCTGGCTTACTGGTGACCTTCCATGCCGTCCCTAGGAGGGGTGCATCACTTAAGTGGGTTGAGTCACTGACGTGGTCTTCCTGTCTGGGTTGGCGCCTCCCCCCTTGAGTTATGTGGTGGCAGAGATCTTTGTGGGCTATACTCGGCCTTGTCTCAGGATGGTAAGTTGGTGGTTGAAGATATCCCTCTAGTGGTGTGGGGGCTGTGCTTTGGCAAAGTGGGTGGGGTTATATCCGGCCCTGTCCGGGGGTATCATCGGATGGGGCCACAGTGTCTCCTGACCCTCCTGTCTCAGCCTCCAGTATTTCTGCTGCAGTAGTTTGTGTCGGGGGGTTAGGGTCAGTCTGTTATATCTGGGGTATTTCTACTGTCTTCTCCGGTGTCCTGTGTGAATGTAAGTATGCTCTCTCTAATTCTCTTCTTTCTTTCTCTCTCTCGGAGGACCTGAGCCCTAAGACCATGTCTCAGGACTACCTGGCATGATGACTCCTTGCTGTCCCCAGTCCACCTGGCTGTGCTGCTGCTCCAGCCTGCGGCTATGTAACCCTGACCTGTTCACCGGACGTGCTACCTGTGCCAGACCTGCTGTTTTCAACTCTTAGAGCCAGCAGGAGCGGTAGAAATACTCTCAATGATTAGCTATGAAAAGCCAACTGACATTTACTCCTGAGGTGCTGACCAGTTGCACCCTCGACAACTACTGTGATTATTATTATTTGACCATGCTAGTAATTTATGAACATTTGAACATCTTGGCCATGTTCCGTTATAATCTCCACCCAGCACAGCCAGAAGAGGACTGACCACCCCTCATAGTCTGGTTCCTCTCTAGGTTTCTTCCTAGGTTTTGGGCTTTCTAGGGAGTTTTTCCTAGCCACCGTGCTTCTACTCCTACATT
This sequence comes from Oncorhynchus nerka, assembly GCF_034236695.1. Classification (NCBI taxonomy): domain Eukaryota; kingdom Metazoa; phylum Chordata; class Actinopteri; order Salmoniformes; family Salmonidae; genus Oncorhynchus; species Oncorhynchus nerka. The sequence goes on from NC_088405.1 coordinate 19,002,687, forward strand.
GCTTGCTATTTGGGGTTTTAGGCTGGGTTTCTGTACAGCACTTTGAGATTTCAGCTGATCTAAGAAATTGATTTGATGTGGTTCTCCGCGACCCACAGCAACGCAGTCTTCTATGGACCAATTTATGCCAAAGTCTGTCTGTAGAAAAACAAGGTCAAATTGATATTGCATTGGCTAAAATGATTGCCACCGATTTCCAGCCATTTTCGATCGTGGAGGACAGAGGTTTTAGAAATGATAGCAATAGTGTAAATCCAATGTACACATTTCCAAGCAGAAAAACCCTTTTAAAATAACTTATTCCACGACTGTACGAGAGCACACAGGCTTCAGTGCGGGAAAGAGTCCAAAAAGCTACTGCAGTTTGCCTTACCACTGACTACTGGACATCAAGGGTAACCACTTACATGTCGGTTACATGTCACTTCATTGAAGATATTTTGATGTCTAGCTGTCTTCTGGACTACTTTGAGGTCAGCGACCGACACACCTCAGAGAACTTGGCAGAGGAACTGTTGAAAGTGGCCAGAGAATGGCAAGTATATGGAAAAGTGGTCTGTTGTGTTAGCGACAATGCAGCAAACATAATCAAAGCCATGAAAATGTTAAAATGGACCCATCATCCATGTCTTGCCCACACAATCAACCTGATTGTAAGAGATGCTCTGAAGGTGATTAAGCCCACTGTGGACAAAGTGAAAGCAGCTGTGGAAAACTTCCACAGGAGCACAGTAGGTGCTGAAAAATGAAAATGTACACAATGCCAGATGTTTAGGCCTCAGCTCAGGCATCCCCAAGACTGCACTACAAGGTGGAATTCAACATTTTATATGTTGAAGTGGTTTCTTGAGTCAAATGATGCCATAATCTCTACCCTGGCCATTGTCAATGCCCCTGTTGATGCTCTGACCCAAGAGGAATGTGAGGTGTACAGAGTCCTGGAACCCTTTGAGCAGGTCACTGTGGAGATCATTGGAGAGAGGTACAGTAAGCAGTTATTACTACATTATTTAATCCATTATTGTATATGAGCAGTAGATGAGAATGTAGTATCAGTAGAAAAGAACATTAACCTGAACTAATAAATTACTGTTCTCTCTCTTCAGCTATGTGACAGCCTCAAATGATACTCCTGTGTAAGGGTCTGCAGCGAATCACAGCCAGCCACCAGAGAGAAGCAAATGTAACCATAAGACATGTGACAGAGTTGATGGACACCCTATGTTCATCAATGGAATATAATCCTGTGATATCAGAAACCGCTGCACTTGACCCCAGGTTTAATAAGTTAGCCTTTAGTGATGCCAGAGTGATTGAGGCTCTTCAAAGAATAACCTCAGCAGCAGGGAGGAACAGCCCCAGCAGTCAGCTGGCTCAGGCACCAGGGCAACAGGAAGAAGAGGGAGGGACAGCCCCAGCAGTCAGCTGGCTCAGGCACCAGGGCGACAGGAAGAAGAGGGAGGGACAGCCCCAGCAGTCAGCTGGCTCAGGCACCAGGGCAACAGGAAGAAGAGGGAGGGACAGCCCCAGCAGTCAGCTGGCTCAGGCACCAGGAAGAAGAGGGAGGGACAGCCCCAGCAGTCAGCTGGCTCAGGCACCAGGGCGACAGGAAGAAGAGGGAGGGACAGCCCCAGCAGTCAGCTGGCTCAGGCACCAGGGCAACAGGAAGAAGAGGGAGGGACAGCCCCAGCAGTCAGCTGGCTCAGGCACTAGGGCGACAGGAAGAAGAGGGATCAGAGGGAGCAGAAGCACCAGCAGTAGTGCCACAAACGTCTTGGGTTTGGATGCTGTTTTACGAGAGAACAACTGAGCACGAAGGAATCCCTCAGCAGATGCCATAATGGAGGTTGAATCCTATTTGGAGGAGCCCCTTGGCTTACTAAAGTCATGACAGGGAGACTCTGCATAGTGGCCACATCCGTTCCCTCAGAGAGGGTCTTTGCGAAAACGGGACAAATAATTACAGAGAGAAGAAACCGCATCAGTGCGGCAGCTTGCATTTCTGAATGCAAATCTATCATAAAAGCAAAATATGGTCAGTTTTGCTGTGTGCTGCTGGTTATAACATGGCGAAAAACTGGTCCCACTTTTCACTCTCTCTTTAAGTGGGATGCTGCAGTTTTGTACATTGTTATTTATTTTTCTTTGATATGGTGCAATATTCTATTATGATGTTCAGATTGTATTAGTTTTGAATGGTTAGATTTATATGCACTTTGTTTATATACATTAAAGTTATACTTTAAATGTGAACATTAAATAGCATTTTTCATAACAAACCAATGCATTTATAAATACATTGTGGTTAAGGTAGAGTATGATTTAATTTAATTAGAATGGTTTTTTCACTAATCATAGTCAAACTATCGCAAACTGTTTGACTTGAACAAGAACCGTTTGGGAGCTAAACGAACCGGCTCTTTTTGGTGAGCTGAGCCGAACGAGCCGCCTCACTGAAAAGAGTCGGAATACCCATCACGAACTGTAGGTTATAAACGCACTGTATCAGCTAGCTATTTGCAAGAGCGCACGTGCCAATACCACAGTGGGTACATTCGCTACATAACACTTTTTTTGTGACAAAACCATCAGAGTTGAAAATGCAATGGAACACATTTAACTTGTATTTTTTATTCAGTACATAGGAATGTAACCCCAAGTTATTTGTATGTGCACTGTCATCAAGCACATACTTTTATCGGCAATAAGTACACTTGATGAAAACACATCTCTGGTGAGAAAATGCGCATATTTTATTTATGTGGATTTGAGAATATTCGCATGAAACCTCCGTCACAAATTGGATGGAAACTCAGCTAGTTCTTCTGATATATTCACTATACTTTTGCCATTTTCCTTTATCAATCTCAATGTGAACGTGTTTAATGTGAATATCAGTAATAAATTGATCTGTCAATTAGATCATTCATTAAATGTCTTACCAATGTTGGTGTGATAGGATAACAAGTCTGATCCTTTCAGCAGTTAGGAACTACTTCTATTCTTCAAATTTGAGTCGTATTCCACGGGATCAAACATAGTTGTCCATGAGAAGTTACACACGGAAATGGATGAATCTATGATAAATACACATTTCTATGCATAAGGGAAAAAAGGTGCGTAAGAATGTTTTTTGTATTGTCAGAAAAAAATCTAGTCACAGCCAAAAGCCTTTTAAACTTTTGATTTTGTAATTATTTTGTAATGAATCTGCAAGTATTTTTTTTAGACAGGCAAACATGTGACAGGTAGAGGGGTCTTTCGGTTGATAGGCTGGGTTTCATTACTTTGCAGTCTCCTTCAAGTCGCCCTCCAACCGGTGAAGTTTACTGCTAGCCTCATCTTTTACTGGTAAGTAAAGCAACTAAACTGGATTTTATTTTAAAGGAACTAAACGACATTTGCCGCGGTTTATGACCACGCTTGCCCGAGAACTGCCTGAAACACTATCGCTAAATGTGCCTAGCATTAGCTATTTAACTAATGAGCTTTGCTGCTGGACCTGTATGTAACCTTATACGAGAAAGGACAACTCATGTCCGCTGCACATGTGTGTTAAATGGCGTTCACCGGATTACTTTGAGCTGCTCTAGGATAATGACCTAGCTAGTAACATTAATGGAGTCTCTGAATTGTACAATACCCAGTAGTTGATTTAATGGGACGGACAGGGTAGGAGCCAGTAATTGGCTGGAGAGTGGACATATGTATCAAAACGTCATGCCAATAAAGCGAATTGGAATTAAACTGAGTGAAGCGCTTCCCAGACCTAGCCCTACATTCCTCTGCCTGGCTTTAACTGAGTGAGTCACTGAGGTGTGGCCCAGCGTCAGTTCAGATAAATTAGCTTAGCTATCCAGAACCAGACAGGCCACTTATCATACCCACTCAGATTATCAACGTCTGCAAGGGAATCCTTGCTCTGGGCTGATAGAGCTGGCTGTTATAGACAGGCAACCACACTGTTCCTGGAGAGCTACCATTCAGTAGGTTTTCGTTCCAACCATAATCTAGAGCACCTAACGATAGTAATTAGCTGGTTGATAAACTGCATCACGTTAGTTACAACTGGGGTTGGAGAGCCCTGGTAAAGTAGTTGCCTAGTGGATGATTAGCTGTGTTGGATGAGTACTTATGTTCATAGACAGGGACTACTCGCCTTTTGGGGCCTCTAAGCGGGCAAAACATTTTAGTGACTCTTGACAGTGGAGAGAATTTAAAAAAATAAAAATAAAACAGAGTTTCCTGCAATACACATTTTGCCTTGACTTATGCCATTTTAATGATATCAGAGTGAGCATGACTAACAAATCAATGGTGGTCCGTCCCCTGGGCGCCTTCCCCTGCTTTGGGTAACTGGTTAGTATTAGGCCATGATAGCTGGCTAGACTAATTTACCAATCTAAAAATGATGACATGACTAGTTGAGTGACTGACATGATGAGAAATTGCTGATGCACAAGCAAATGTTGAACTTTAACCCATGTGTATTTTACTATTCAAGCTTTAAACAGTAAGTTGAGACCCTGACAGAGTACCTAAAATGCAAATTAAATGTTTTTTTTGTCGTTGGGGACCTGCTAGCGGCCTGGGACCCTTATGTCGCTTATTATTCCTATCCCTGTTCATAGATCCAAATGAAATTGGTTTCCAAAGCAGGCAATTTGTAAATCAAAATGAACTCTGACTGTTGTGTAATGTATACATTATTTTCTCCCTGCTACAGGTGTAATGGCTGTGCCTCCATCATATGGTGACCTCGGCAAGTCCGCCAAGGACATCTTCAGCAAAGGCTATGGTACTGTACATTTCACTCAAACAAATGTACTGTAGTGGTCATTGTGTTTGTAATGAAACACATTTGTTTCAGAACAGGAAGAACCAATAGGGTGAGTTTATTTGAGGGATTCTAAACCAATAGGCAGGATGGTGTTCTATCTATAGATAAAATATATCTCTCTCGGCTCTGCATGTCATCCTGTAAGATGTTAGTGTATGAAGTATTACATTGTGTTAACACTGATTTTATTGAATGACTATTTCCCATTTGTGAAATATGCATCAGTGGTTGACTGACTTTGCTTTCTCCCTGAAGGGTTCGGCCTGGTGAAGCTTGATGTGAAGACCAAGTCCGGCAGCGGAGTGGTAAGTTGACTTATTTTCTTTCTAATTATGTGTACTTTCAAAATGAATGTAGAACTATCTCTATTCTACTACTGTGTATGTGGTCTTTATGATTGCAGTAATTGTGTAGTACTTTGAATTTACAACCCTGAGAGCTCTACAGGAGCAGTAGAGTTCAATACTCTCCTTCACAATAAAAACACAAGTGAATTAAGATATTTTTACAACATTTGTATTTATTCATATCCTGATGTGAACCTTTTTTACAAATGTTCTGCAGGAGTTCAAAACAGCTGGCTCCACCAACACAGACACCAGCAAGGTGGCGGGCAGCCTGGAAACCAAATACAAGAGGTCAGAGTACGGCCTGACCTTCACAGAGAAGTGGAACACTGACAACACCCTGGGAACAGAGATCACCGTCGAAGACCAGGTTCGGATTCAACAAAGCTTTATTGAAAATGCTTTTTGTAACACAATCGTTGTTGTGTTTGGAGTTTCTCACAATAGCCTTGACACATAATTGAAAAGAAAGCGGATTCAAACAAGTAATGAATGTTCAATATGTAGTGATCACATGAAATGCTGGAAGATCAAACTTGTGTTACCAGTCTGGTTCTCTGTTCTTGTTTTCTTTAGATTGTCAAGGGTCTGAAGCTGACATTTGACACAACCTTCTCACCAAACACTGGGTAAGATTACAAATGTACAATTTCAATGCAGAGGGCCAGTTCTAAAAATGTATGCATTCACTACTGTAAGTCGCTCTGGATAAAAGCATCTACTAAATGACTAAAATGTGGTTCTAGTACTTAAAATGGTGTTTCATGTGTTTGGACATATGGGTACTGATGGTATTAACATATAGCTAGCCAAGAAGAGTCAGTCCAGCACATAGTGTCCTTACATGAAGGTAACATGATCTGGGCTGTGCAGTCCTCACAGGCTTGTGGGTAGATCTGAGGTGACGGGGCCAGTCAAATTATCTTCAGCCTGAAATGGCACTCATCTGTGTAGAATTTATTATCACATCCATGGCATGTGTTTTCTTGCTTGTATAGTTGAATGGAGATGTTTATTCTCCTAGTTGGGCTCCAGATTTTGACAATTTAATCAAACTATTTTTGGGGTGGCTAAAACCATTATTCGGTCAAGCAGTAGCCTAAAGTGCATGACTAGATTTTAATGTATTAAATAAATTGTAAAGTCTTGTCTTTTTCGTCAGTAGGACGAGCTGTCGCTAATGGGGATCCTAATAAAATCCAAATATCCGGATTCCTCCATGAAAGTCTGTGCCCCTGTGGCTGTTTCACTCGGCTCTGAGTAGGTTAGAGGGAAAAATAGCAACTGCTGTGACTGTTGGAGAGAAGGGCCTCACCTTTCTGTAGGTATTACATTGTATTTCTCAACTCTCAATACTGATTGTTTAAGCATAGTTTTCAACCAAAATAACTGGTGTATTGCTGACGTATACAGAGCACTGGTAGTGCACATCGGCCATTTGCAGTCATTGCATAGGCCTATATAGACGTCATTGGGTAGTATGCAACAGTGTTTTTTATTACATTTAATTTACTGTTCGATGAATAAATTACAAGGCTAACTAGCAGCCTATTATATTAAGCGATCTAGCTAATGAGTTTTGAGTTTTCACTTCCCAAATGAACCAGCCTATGAGCTATTTGTACATAAAAAGATGCTAGCAAATGTAATGTCTATTGAATAAAATAAATCTGCAATTCTGGGCCCTAATTTTGCGAGTAACGTTATAGCAATAATGACCCATTTGTCAACCCATAATGCACATAAAAATATCTTGATCGTGTGTTCCTGCTTGGACATGTTAGATGAAACAATATATTTCTTGAATTATACCATCTCAGTTGCACTGTGAAATACTTTCTAAGATAGCTTTGTGTGTGACAAACCTATGCAGTAGTTCCTCCCCAGCCAGTCCACATAGTATCGGCTTTCCTGGAAGTGTAAATCCCGTGGTGACACATGGTGGGGTTGTGGGGAGGAGGGGGGTGTTGCTGCATATCCACTGAGCTCTGGGGGAGGTGTTTCCGCTAGGTACAGATATAGGATTTGGGAGGGGAAACTGATCCTAACTTTAACCATTAATGGGGGGGAGGTGCAAAACTGACCCACGGTCAGCATGTAAGGGCAACTTCACTCTGCTGAATTGTACAGCTTGTCACACTGCCTAGGCTATCAGTTTAGAACTGGCCTTAGTGTCATTTAGCACAAACATTTTATGGGGCTCATAATAAAGTGTTATTGTAATCTCTAGTTGCTAATGCTGTGTGTGAATGGAGGCTGTGTGTTTGTGCACTTACTGTAAACCTCGTTGGCTAGTGTGTAATGACGATCCAGAAAGAGATTGCTCAGGATTTGTATTGCTTGTGGACTATTTTATTAGGAACATAAGACTGTGTATGGGTGAATTACTACTGGAGTGAGAGGTTTTCAAGCTCTTGGTTTCTCCCAATTGCCTTCATATTCTGTTACTGTTGCTACATTTCCATTAGACTGGTTATTATAGGCCTGGGCTGTTTGGCTGTTCAATAAAAATATTTAACTTCAGAATGTGGGCTAACAAAATATGTTTTTTTGCTACAACGACAGCAAGAAGAGCGGCAAAGTCAAGACCGCCTACAAGCGTGAGTTTGTCAACCTGGGCTGTGACGTTGACTTTGACTTCGCTGGCCCCGCTATCCATGGAGCGGCCGTCGTTGGTTACGAGGGCTGGCTCGCCGGCTACCAGATGACTTTTGACACTGCCAAGTCTAAGATGACCCAGAACAACTTCGCTGTGGGATACAAGACCGGAGACTTCCAGCTACACACCAACGTGTAAGTGAGAGCATACAGTGTATACAAGTGTATGAATTTCCAGTCCTCTGCTATGTGCATACAATACCAATTACCTTCAAGGGCAAACATTGTGTGTATTAAAAAAAAAAAGCGCACACAGAAACAATGAACATAGATGACTGGACAGCGGTAGTCAACCTGAAAATTATAGTAATCTTTGAATATCTGATTAATAATGATTTAACCAGGGATCAAAACATCAGGCCCTACAAACTGCATAGCATGGTAAAGGCTAGGACTTGACAAATATTATCACTCCTTCTCTCCCTAATCTTGTCCCTGGTGGTTGTTACAGTAATGACGGTGTACAGTTTGGTGGCTCAATCTACCAGAAAGTGAGTCCAGCGCTGGAGACAGCGGTCAACCTTGCCTGGACTGCCGGCAGCAACAGCACAAGCTTTGGCATCGCAGCCAAATACCAGCTGGACAAGAGTGCCTCCATCAGTGTAAGTACTGTGCAGGAGTGACTCTCTTTGGGCCAGTTTTCCCAGACAGAGCTTTAGTCTTGTCCAGGACTAAAAAGCTATGTCAATTGAGATTTTCCATTGAATTCACATTTGAATTTTGTCCAGGACTTGGCTTAATCTGTGTCCAGGAAACCATCCCTTTGTCTTACTGTATCCTAAGAACACATGCAAGAAACACTCAAGTACTTACTAGTGCTGTTTTTTACACTCACCACATACTTACTAGTGCTGTCTACTACTGCTACAGCACTCGCCACATTGTCTGGCTCTCTAGGATCAGAGTTGCCCACTCTAGTTTAGAAGGCTGCCGTCATTAGGAACCTTCCTCTGCCTTTTGGCTTGTAAGTTAAACAATTGATTCTGTCTTTTCAGGCTAAAGTGAACAACATCAGCCTGGTCGGTCTTGGATACACCCAGACGCTGAGACCAGGTAAGACCTCGTTTTACAGGAGATTTAATGATTCTCTTACTGCTGATACTACAGGTTCTCTAAGTTCCCTCAAGTTGAAATGTTAGATTACCACTCTTGTCTGTAGCCCACTACTTCTCTATGAGCAACCCACACTGTAATGCAACATCCTCTTCCTGAACCAAAGTGCTCAACGTGACCTGCATACAGTACTGCACCTGTAAAAGAAACACATTGGACAGTACAGTAAATGGGGTGGGGGGCGTAGGACTCTTTCAGTTAGTGCACGTATACACTCCACTCGGCACCAAGTTGATTTTAAGATGATGCTTTACTGGAGACTCAAAGCAACGGTCGGCCAATAGAGATTCGATGTAAATTTCAGCAACTGCCATCATGCATGCTGTTTTGAAGGGGCGATCTCGACTTGATCGCTAATCATCTCGGCAAGTGAGTCCCCAGTAATGCAACGTCCTATTCACGTTGCTGTCAATGTGTCTCTGTACTGTTATTGTTGTAGGTGCACTCCTGCAGTGTTTCAGAAGGCTCAGGTAGAATGATGTAGGACAGACTAGTTTCGCTTTCATTTGAAAAAGGAAATCATTGAGCTCTATAAGAGATTTTCTGTCCTCAATGATGAGAATGTTGACACCAGGGATGGAACGTAAGGAATTTCACTGCTTTGATAGTAGGCTAGTATGGCACATGTCTCAACAGTACTATCGTCCGGCCAGCGGGCTTGCTTAATTTCCATCTCTGGTTGACACCTAATTTATTTTACCCTCATCCTGAATGCGAGCCTTGTTGTCTCTCCTCTGTTGCAGGTGTGAAACTCACGCTCTCTGCCCTGGTGGACGGCAAGAGCATCAACACTGGAGGCCACAAGCTGGGCCTGGGGTTGGAACTGGAGGCCTAAACTATCCTCACGGCGAAGGGGATAAGGGAATATCAGCAGAATCTGGCCTTATAATGTATTTCCAACTCAAACCAGCAAGAGGATGTACCATGGAAAGGGGCGTGTTCAGAGGCTACAACAACAAGGGAAAGAAACACTACGGTCTTTTACTTTCTTTTTTTTTACTGTTTATGACGGTAGCTATTTCCGTCATTCTTTGATGTACATGTTTGCTTTGTAGTTTCCATTAAAAGACACTTGCAGTGGGTCAGTAATTTATACACCTTCTCATTGTATCTATCCAACACTGCCATGACAATGAAATGCGCCACACCATTCTCATCCCAATGTGACCAGAAACTTCACTTACAGTGCATTCAGAAAGTATTCAGACCCCTTGACTTTTTCCACATTTTGTTACTTTACAGCCTTATTCTAAAACTTATTATTTTTTAAATATATAAAATCCCCCCCCTCATCAATCTACACACAATACCCCATAATGACAAAGCAAAAATTGAAATATCACAGTGACATAAGTATTCAGACCCTTTACCCATTAGTTGGTCACCTGTAGCTCCTATATTTATCCCTTAGGTATTGTTCTTTATATGGTGAGACGTCAATTGATTGGTTAAATGCGGTGGGTGCTTTTGGTCATACCTTACTGATTTGACCACTTCTAACCAATCATTTGGTATTCTGTCTGAATACATTTCTCATTTGCAACCACGTTCTTCAGCACGCTATTTCTCTCCCATTTATTTAATTACTGTCATATGACATCTCAAACCCTGATTGGTATATCAAAGCTGTACATGAAGAACTCGCTTAATCGGAACAGTTTTTGGGTGGCTTGAAAAAGTAAGAATGTAAGTTCGGGGAAAACCTGTAATTCTTGCCCGACCTGGCAGGCTTGCTTTTGTTTTCTGCATTGCTACAGATGACTACAGGAGTGGTTTAATGTTCACAGTAATGCCAAACTGCCTGGATACGGTCCGGCTGTGTGTAGGCTCTCCCAGGGGCTTCATCTGGGCTGGCTGAGACGGCGATCATGGGAAACTTGGGAGATCCCTTTTGTATGTTTTAACTTTTCAATCAAGTGTTTGAGCTCTACAAACCAACTCCTGATTTTTTTTTATTTTTTTTGTGTTATGATCAACTGTGACCTTGGGAGGTCTTGATTATCAGGGTTTCTTTAAAGATGGGACAATCCCAACCTTTCCTTAACATTTTAAAATATGTTTATCGACAATCTCACCATGTAAAGGAACAACTTAATTTAAACCATTTATGAAATGCACCTAACTGGATTTGTCAATTCCATCAGACCCCATAAAAGGCATTTAATTTGTTGTCCCAAGTGTTTAAAGGCCTTGCTTGTTTTAAGTACTTAATACAAATCTATACTTTTTCTACCATTGTATAATGCTTCAGCGATAATTTCATTGGCATGTTTTTCTAGATTCAGAACATAAAACAAAACAAGATTCATATACTTAAAAAACAATGTTACACAACATGCAACAATTTCAAAGACTTTACTGAGTTACAATTCATATAAGGAAATAAGTCAATTGATATTAATTAGGCCCTAATCTATGGATTTCACATGAGTGTGAATGAAGATATGCATTTGATAGTTACAGATACTGTACCTTGAAAAAAAATGGGCCTCAGGATCTTATGGTATTTTTGTGCATTCAAATTGCCAATCGATAAAATGCAATTAGTTGTGTTGTCCATAGCTTATGCCTGCCCATACCATAAGCCCACCACCGCAACCATGGACCACTCTGTTCACAATGTTGACATCAGCAAACTGCTCGCCCACACAACACCAACACGTGGGCTGGCATGGTTACACATGGTCTGCAGTTGTGAGGCTGGTTGGACGTACTGCCAAGATCTCGAAAACAACTTCTGGCAACAGCTCTGGTGGTCATTCCTGTAGTCAGCATGCCAATTGCAAGCTCCCTCAAAACTTGAGTTATCTGTGGTATTGTGTTGTCTGACAAAACTACAAAACTATAAATGCAACATGTAAAATGTTGGTCTCACGTTTAATGGGCTAAAGTAAAAGATCCCAGAAATGTTCCAGAGGCACAAGAAGCTTAATTCTCTCAAATGTTGTGCACAAATTTGTTTACATCCCTGTTAGTGAGCATTTATCCTCTGCCAAGATAATGCAGTTGTGGCATCTCAAGAAGCTGATTAAACGGCATGATCATTACACAGGTGCAACTTGTGCTGGGGGCACTAAAAGGCTAAATGTGCAGTTTTGTCAAACAACACAATGTAATAGATGTCTCGAGTTTTGAGGGAGAGTGGAATTGGCATGCTGACTGCAGGAATGTCCACCAGAGCTGTTGCCAGAGAATTTAATATTCATTTCTCTACCATAAGCCGAAACCTACAGAGTTTTAGAGAATTTGGCAGTACGTCCAACTGGCCTCACAACCACCGACCAAGTGTATTGCGTCCTGTGGGCGAGCAGTTTGCTGACTTCAACGTTGTAAACAGTGCCCCATGGTGGCATGGGGTTATGGTATGGGCAGGCAAACGCTACGGACAATGAACACAAATGCATTTTATCAATGGCAATTTGAATGTACATAGATGACGTGACGAGATCCTGATGCCCATTGTCATGCCATTCATCTGTTCATCATTTATCCACCTCCATCACCTCATGTTTCAGCATGATAATGCACAGCCCCATGTCACAAGGATCTGTACACAATTCCTGGAAGCTGAAAATGTCCCAGTTCATCCATGGCCTTCGTACTCACCAGACATGTCACCCATTGAGCATGTTTGGGATGCTCTGGATTGACGTGTACGGCAGCGTGTTCCAGTTCCCGCTAGTATCCAGCAACTTCGCACAGCCATTGAAGAGGAGTGGGACAACATTCCACAGGCCACAATCAACAGCCGGATAAACTCTATGCAAAGGAGATGTGTCACACTGCATGAGGCAAATGGTGGTCACACCAGATACTGACTGGTTTCCTGATCCACGCCCGTAACTTTTTTGTGAAGGTATCTGGGACCAACAGATGCATATCTTTATTCCCAGTCATGTAAAATCAGACTAGTGCTGTTGGAATTCACCTGCTTCTGCATATGGGAGAAATTCTGAGAAATTCTATATGTGATGCCATCTTATCAGGTGAAATACAGCACAGTATGTAAGAATAGCTGGAAACAGAAGTGCTCTTCAAATAGTATTTATTGCTCAGCACATTCAGGCATGATCAAATCACATTATCAACCATTCTCATTATCATCCCTATGCACATTATCATCCATTGGTCAGAAGTAAATAGATACAGCAAAATACAGCTTTTGATTTGTTACATTCAATATTACAGTACATATCTCTTGCAGGAGTTCATTAATTGTGCCTCATAATCAGGGGTGCAACTTTGATTTTAGAAGTGGTGGGCACATTATTATTATTGTAAAAAAAAATATATATAAAGTTGGATAAACACTCCAAACAGCCTACCCAACCACTCGGAGGCATCCACATGGTCCTAGAGCACATCGTTGCCTGTTTTGTAACATATTCCAATGATAAAACTGGGGGAGACAAAAATAGAATTTCAGAATGTGGGAGGGGGACATAGTGAAAGTGAAAGTTTCGGCCCTAGTGATAATTGACAGTCACGAATCATGATACTTTACATATTAAGCGTCAGTTCATATTTTAAGGCGGATCAGTTCTCATATTGCTTTAAAGGCTTGCACTAACCATGCAGTTTTAAAGAAAACCTCTACCTACCTCTAAATCTAGTCATTCGAAAAAGTGGTTTAGTCCCAAGTTTTAGGTTTAGCCTGCTTCTCTGCAATTGGCTCAGCAGCTTGTCCTGTTGATGTCTTCTTCGCAGTTTTGTCATCTTTGCTCTCTCCATCACCTCCTGTAAAGCCGTTCTCGTCTATTTTAAATTGCACCTGTTCTGTTATCTTCTCATCAACTGTCTGATCTTTCAAACCCACGGCTGATACATCCTGTTCTTTCACTGGTAATGTCTTTGTAATAGATATCTCAACATGTTCAGGTTTTAACTCAGAGGCCTTGGTCTTCACGCTCTCTGTCTTTGGGTTCTGTAACCTTCTCAGTCCATACGTTCCTCTGGTTTATCCTGAGTTGTGTTGCTTTCTGGCGCCCCCCTGTGTGAGTCCTTGCTCTCTGCATCTGCAGGCATCTGTTCCTCTGGTGGTGTGATTGTCTTAGCTTTGTCACCACTGCCCATCGTTTCACTCTCTTCTGTAGGGGTGGTCGTTGATTCTGGGGTGAGGGTTGAGTCTGGTTTAGGGGTGGTCGTTGATTCTGGGTTGAGGGTTGAGTCTGGTTTAGGGGTGGTAGTTGATTCTGGGGGTGAGGGTTGAGTCTGGTTTAGGGGTGGTTGTTGATTCTGGGGTGAGGGTTGAGTCTGGTTTAGGGGTGGTCGTTGATTCTGGGGTGAGGGTTGAGTCTGATTTAGGGGTGGTCGTTGATTCTGGGGTGAGGGTTGAGTCTGGTTTAGGGGTGGTCGTTGATTCTGGGGTGAGGGTTGAGTCTGGTTTAGGGGTGGTCGTTGATTCTGGGTTGAGGGTTGAGTCTGGTTTAGGGGTGGTAGTTGATTCTGGGGTGAGGGTTGAGTCTGGTTTAGGGGTGGTTGTTGATTCTGGGGTGAGGGTTGAGTCTGGTTTAGGGGTGGTCGTTGATTCTGGGGTGAGGGTTGAGTCTGATTTAGGGGTGGTCGTTGATTCTGGGGTGAGGGTTGAGTCTGGTTTAGGGGTGGTCATTGATTCTGGGGTGAGGGTTGAGTCTGATTTAGGGGATATTTCCTGTTTGGGGGTGATGGTTGGTTCTGGTTTTGGGGAAGTTTGTACTTTAGGGGTGACTGCTGGTTCTGGTTTTGGGGAAGTTTCTTCTTTAGGGCTGACTGCTGGTTCTGGTTTTGGAGAAGTTTCTAATTTAAGGGTGACTGCTGGTTCTGGTTTTGGGGAAGTTTCCTCTATAGTGGTGACTGCTAGTTCTAGTTTTGGGGAAGTTTCTTCTTTAGCGGTGACAGCTGGTTCTGGTTTTGGGGAAGTTTCTACTTTAGGGGTGACTGCTAGTTCTGGTGGTGGGGAAGTTTCAAATTTTTAGGGTGAATGCTGGTTCTGGTTTTGGGGAAGTTTCCTCTTTAGTGGTGACTGCTGGTTCTGGGGAAGAATCTTCTTTGGTGGTAACTGCTGGTTCTGGGGAAGATTCTTCTTTGGTGGTGACTGCTGGTTCTGGTTTCGGGGAAGTTTCTTCTTTAGGGGTGACTGATGGTTCTGGTTTTGGAGAATTTTCTACTTTAGGGGTGACTGCTGGTTCTGGTTTTGGGGAATTTTCTACTTTAGGTGTGACAACTGGCTCCTTTTGTGGGGATGTCTCCTCTTTAGGGGTGACAGTGGGGTACGGTTTAGGGGATATCTCCTCTTTAAGGGTGACAGTTGGCTCTGGTTGCGGGGCTGTTTCTTCTTTAGGGGCGACAGTGGGTCCGGTTTAGGGGATGTTTCTTCTTTAGGGGTGACAGTGGAGTCCGATTTAGGGGATGACTCCTCTTTAGGGGTTACGGTTGGCTCCTGTTGTGGGGATGACTCCTCTTTAGGGGTGACAGTTTGGTCCGGTTTTAGGGATGTTTCGTCTTTAGGAGTGACAGTGGCGTCGGGTTTAGGGGATGTCTCCTCTTTAGGGGTGACAGTTGGCTCTGGTTGCAGGGTTGTTTCTTTTTTAGGAGTGACAGTGGCGTCGGGTTTAGGGGATGTCTCAGATTCTTTCCCCTTTTCCTCACCCATTGAGACATCTTTTGTGACCTTTTCATTGCCATTATGTTCCTTCTGCACAACACTTTTTACACTATCATCCTTGCTGCTCACTTTTTGCTCTGTCGGACCCACCTCCTGTTTAGGAGTCTTTTGCACAAGGTCTTCCTTACACTCACTTGTTATGCTGAGAATTCTGTCTGGCATTTTACCTCCTACTGTTCTCTCATCTTGTGTCGTTTTTACACCAGAATCATCAGGTGACGTCACCTGCTCCACTGTCTCCTTGGTTGAACTGCTGTTGAGCTCTGCAGTGTTATCAGGGGATTCCATGTCCTTCTCTGTGGGCTCAGGGATATCCTCTTCTTGTGTTGTCACAGCACTCCCTGCCTCTTGAGGTTAGTCTGACTCTCTGTGCTCCTTCTGATCAGGTTTCTGCTCCAGTGTTGGGGCATTCTGCTCTGTCAGATCTACCTTTTTCCCTCTTTGATGGGACTTTCTTTTGGGCTATCTTGTTGTTGCTCTGTTGGGGCACTCTCCTCTTTCAGATCTACCTCTTTTTTCTCTTTTAAAGGGATTTCTTTTTTTCTCTCCTCTGACACCTTTTTGGGTTCTTTGGAGATGTCCTCTGTGGGGACCTGTGGTTCACCCTTTATTGAACTTCCTGTTTTGCTATCCTCTGACTCTGACGTTTTGGGTTCTGTTGAGATGTCACCATTCATGGGAATCTCTGGCTGGGATTCACCATGATTTGGGGTGTCATCTTTTTCTAATGTCTCATTTATCTCACTGTCTAGCTTCTCTGTTGTGTCCAGTTTTTCCTTCTCTCCCTCACTAGTGGCCTCAGCTGATTTGACTTCACTTTGTGTATTTTCACCTCTGTCAATGTCCTCTGTCTTTTTGATTGCATCTGGCTCACTCCCCTTTTCCTCCTCTCTTTCATCATCTCCCTCCTCTCCATTTTCTCCCTCACTAGGGCTAACTCCATCTCCATTTATCTCGACCTCTGCTAATGTTACCATCTGCTGTCTCTTAGACTCTTCCTCCTGTTCACCCTCTTCCTCCGGGGCGTCCACTTCAACATCCACTTTACCTTTAGCTTTCTCTTTGTCCTCATCCTCCTCTTCCCCACTCCTCCTCTCAGATTTGTCACTCTCTTCTCCCTGCTTCTGTCTCAACTTGTCTCCCTCTCCCCCGACCGTCTCCTCGGAGCCTGTCTCCTCGATCTCGGACATCTCCATGTCTCTGGTGGTCTCAGAGATGATCTCTTCAACAAACTTGTACTGGGGCTCAGACCTGCCAGTGGGCCCTCCCTGCCGGGCCAGGCAAGGCAGGGTGTAGACAGGGGACTGGCGGTAGATGCAGGGCATGGAGATGTGGGTGTCAGAGATGGTGTACAGATGGGACTCCTCACCCTCCAGGAGTTTCCTATAGGGAGGCAGAGAGACGTGTTATTACCGTCATGTCTATAATACGGATATGTCCCGATGTTTTAGCCTCAAAAATGCCAGACTGATCAATTCTGCACACATCCATGTCAGGTCGTGAGAACAGTGTGTGTGGATATGTCTGAATATCCATATCATGATTAAAGTGTCATTCTGTGTTGTGAAATGGTCTATGTTCATTTGATGTTAAATATGAAATCAAACTATTTCAATAAAATGTCTACTGTTTCATTTGTTCACTTTTGCACAGTTTTGCTGTAACACAGCACTAAATTGAATCAGATGCGCTGGGCTAGAATAAAATGTCCACACCCCGGTTATCCTCAGAAAAAGATCCAGGAACACACTAAAAATATACAGTATTTTCCTCAGTCAATGATTTTATATATGGGAGAGACGGAGTTGATGTCTCTTACCTGTAAGAGAGAATCTCCACATCCAAAGCCATTTTGACATTCAGCAGGTCCTGGTTCTCTCTCAGGTAGCCAGACATGTCTAGTTTAGCATTGGTCAGCTCATTCTCCAGCTGCCTGATAGTGTCCTGCACCGAAAAACACAAGTAGAGTCAATAACAGGGTCAACCAGCCACTTTGTCTGGTATGACAACAAGGAGAAATTTAAGGGGGGAAATAGTGGTCTACCCCTATAGGCCAATATGAGGAAATTATATTCCAGTAATGATACAGTTCACATGGGGCCTATATTTGTGGCCTACACCTAGTACATAGCCCTGAATACAAATATGAGTCATAAACATGTGGATGTTTACAATTTTTAGAGGTACAAAATCAGTCTACCTGGTAATGAATCAGTTCTGCATAGTGACGCTCCTCCAGCTCTTGTAGTTGTTTTTCCAGGGCCTCTCTCATTCCTTTCCCACAGTCCAGTTCAATTGTTTTCCCCTGCAGGTGCCTTCTATTCTCCTGGATCTCCTGTTGGGTTGCCTTCAACGCCTCTCTGTTACTTTCTGCCGCTTCGGTTAACTTTGTGAACTGGACACGGAAGCCCTCCTCGGCTTGCTGAAAGTCAGAAGTGGCGTGACCTTCTAACTGCACACGGATGTCCCGGAGAGCCTCTGTGATGTCAGGTTTGCCAAAGTCTTGCGCCTTGACCGTTACTTGAGCCTCTTGGATCTGGGCCACCATTTCTGATACCTCGTCCTCATGGTTCTTCTTCAGGAAGTGGATCTCGTCCACCAGAGACTGCGCTTTCTTGTCCAACTGAAGTTTGGCGAGGTATGCATCGTTGGCGTCCTTTTTCAGCACAAGGATGCCGTTCTCTGCGTTCGAGCGGTCACGTGCCTCCTGCTCATACTTGTCTCTCAAGGTGAGGAAATCTTCCTCCAGGTTCTGATGCTCTATCTCGATCTGACGCTTCTGAAGGGTGATGTCATGAATTAGGTTCCTCAGGTCCATAAGCTCCGGCTCGTGCTCCTGGGACAGAGACGCAGGGGACTGTGCCTTTAGTTTGATTTCCTCGATTTCCCTCTCAAACAATTCATTTTCATGCTCCAAATGACGCACCTTCTCTATGAATCCTGTGAAACGGTCGTTCAGCCCATGGAGCTGTTCTTTCTCATTCATTTTTGTCAAAACCTCGGTAAATGGGTTTGATAAATCGAAAAGGATCTCCGATGATCTCGGAACGGATCCGAATTCGCTCTTCAGCGTCATTGCATATCCTCTTTTCGTGTATGCGGTAGTCGACTCAAAGCCAACGGTCCTGGATGCAGAGGGGGCTCCGGTCAGTTTGGGTTGATAGCAGCAATACTCAGCTTGAGCTCCCCTATGCGGAGAACCCGAATGATAGTCCATTCTGTGGCTCATATTGCCTCAGTAAACTAAGCAGTGTTGGTGTGCAGGCTAAGCAGCGCGGCTCCTACCTTTTTATAGCCCCCTCTGTCTGCTCGCGCTGCAGAATGGAACTGTCTATAGTGCTGAAAATGTATAGCATCAGCAGTAGGCTTGACTGTCTGCCAATGCGTGCGTCCTCACCTGTGGTCTCTCTCTCTGTCTCTCTTTCTCCCTCATCGTTTTGTCTCAGACAGCATTGACGCATAGGAGTTTCACTTCGAAACGTCGGCAGTCTACAATGACACCTCAAAATTAAAAGTCATGTCTTCAATACATTGTCAGGTGTTCAGACTATTGTTTTATCCAAGGGGCTAAAATTATAGAAAGGGGTTGCAGAATCTGGTTTGGCTGAATGTCTGCCTTGTAATATAGCTGTATATTACTGTATATAAGAGACAGTAATGCAAGTGTAAAATAGTCATATAAGGATGACCCTAAGCCGAGACATAACTGCTCCCATTTCTCAGTCAAGCAGCACTTTTAAAGGGCATTTCAAACACTTTTCAACCTCATATTCATCATCTCCAGCACCAAACCAGTGAAAATTAGGTTGAAAATGGGTGGAGTTGCCCTTTAATCTTGCACCTTTTTACAAATGTCTACATGAGGAAAATGTAACAATACAGAGGCGGATGCAAGATGCAAGCAACGATGGTTTAATGAATAC
Organism: Oncorhynchus nerka; assembly: GCF_034236695.1. Taxonomy (NCBI): domain Eukaryota; kingdom Metazoa; phylum Chordata; class Actinopteri; order Salmoniformes; family Salmonidae; genus Oncorhynchus; species Oncorhynchus nerka. Next base: position 19,022,211 of record NC_088405.1, read on the forward strand.
AGGTTACAGCAGCAACAGGACAGACAGACTGTACTCAGAATCCCAGAAACCTCTGTAGGGCCTTACGGGAATCTGGGCTTGGCCAATCCACCACAGCCTTAACCTTGTCAGGATCCATGCGAATACCTTCAGTCGAGACGATGTAACCTAGGAATGGAACGGATTGTGCATGAAAAATGCATTTCTCCGCCTTGACAAAAAGTCCATTCAACAACCTCTGAAGCACTCGTCTGACGTGCTGAACGTGTTCCTGGAGAGAAGAAGAAAAAAATCAGTATGTCATCCAGGTAAACATATATGAACTGATCAATCATATCTCTCAGCACGTCATTTACGAGTGCCTGGAAAACCGCTGGGGAGTTGGATAGCCCAAAAGGCATGACCAAATATTCGAAGTGCCCTCTGGGGGTGTTAAACGCGGTCTTCCATTCGCCCCCCCCCCCCCCCCTTATGCGAACCAAATGATATGCATTACGTAAATCCAACTTAGTGAACACGGATGCTCCCTGTAACCTTTCAAAGGCTGAGGACATCAACGGTAAGGGATAGGTATTCTTCACTGTGATGTTATTCAACCCACGGTAATCAGTGCAAGGACGCAGAGATCCGTCCTTCTCCACAAAGAAGAACCCCGCCCCGCTGGAGAAGAGGAAGGACGAATGAATCCAGATGCCAGAGAACCAGAGATGTATCTCTCCATAGCCTCCCTCTCAGGAACAGAGAGTGAATATAACTTGCCTTTAGGCGGAGACTCACCTGGCAATAATTCTATTGCACAGTCATAGGGACGATGCGAAGGAAGAGAAGCAGCACGGGACTTACTGAACACCTCCTTCAGGTCAAGGTATTCAACGGGCACGTTAGACAATTCCACTGCCTCCTCTAGAAACACAGAATCAGACACAGACGAACAAGCAGACACTAAACAGGACTCAAGACATTTGTTACTCCACATGGATATAGAATTATGACCCCAGTCAACTCTGGGGTTGTGTTGGGTGAGCCAAGGGTGGCCGAGAACTAATGGTGCAAGGGGTGAGTCCATGAGTAGAAATGATAGTGTCTCAGTGTGATTGCCAGAAGTGATGAGTGTGATAGGTTCAGTGGTGTGAGAAATGTTGGGTAGTTCTTGACCATTGAGAGCGTTGACGGATATCTTGTGCGTGAGTGAGGTGATAGGAATCTGGAGTTTGTGAGCGAGCTTGAAGTCCATGAAATTACCCTCTGCTCCTGAGTCCAGTAAGGCTTGGGTGTCGTGCGTGTGGTTGGCCCATCTTAGTCTTACCGGGAGGAGAGTAGATGATGAGGTCTTCCCTGTGGTGACACCACCCGATAGTAGCCTCATTCTTACTACCGGGCCTAATCTTTTACCGGGCAGGAGTGGATAAAGTGGCCCGCTCTACCACAGTAGAGACAGTCCTTGGGATCTCCGCCTCTCCCTCTCTTCCCGGGAGAGGCGAGCTCTCCCCAGCTGCATGGGTTCGTGAGCGGAGACTGAACTGGCCGTGTTCCCGCCGCTGGCATGCCAGCCCTCCGTGTCGTTATACGGTCTGTTAGGGCATGCTCGGCGGCCAACACGACTCAGACGAGCGTCGACCCTCAAGTCTAGTTCCACTAGTCTATTTAAACTCCTGGGAAGGTCCAGAACATAAATCTCCTTCTGGATCCGGTCCTCCAGCCCATGCAGGAACATGTCCCACTGCGCCTCCTCGTTCCACTGACACTCTGCGGCCAGAGTGCGGAATTGGATGGAGTATTCCGATACTGAACGGTCTCCTTGGCGAAGGTCAGCGAGTAGTCTGGCCGCCTCCCTACCCGCCACGGCCCGATCGAAGACCCTTCTCATCTCCTCGGAGAGTGTCTGGAAAGAGGTGCAGCATGGGTCCTGGTTCGCCCACACCGCCGTTCCCCAAAGAGCCGCTTTGCCTGATAGCAGTGTGAGTACGAATGCTACCTTAGACTGTTCACGGTTGAAGGTCCGTGGCTGCAACGAGAAATGCATGGAACATCTCGTAAGAGGTAGCCGTGGCTCTAGCTGGGAATCCGGCTCTGGCGGGGCGGGTTGAACTGCCGGTGTAGGTGGCGCAGCGAGACCCCTCAGATGTTGTAATTGTTGGGTCAGCTGGGATACCTGCGTCGCAATGGCTTGTACTGCCCGACCTGTGCTGGAGATGTTCTCCTCTTGTTGATCCATTCTCGTGATACTACGGGAAATGAATTCGGTCAGACTCGTTGAACTCGCTGCATCCATGGTCTGGTCAGATCGTTCTGTAACAATACAGAGGCGGATGCAAGCAACAATGGTTTAATGAATACAGGTTACAGCAGCAACAGGACAGACAGACTGTACTCAGATGGAATCCGACCCAGGGACTAGGGCGCATCCTCCTATGAAAGCGTGCTGAGAAACCCAGGGGAGAGTGTCCGGATGGGTAGGAAGGAGCACAGCAGATAATCCACACAAGGGCGGCGAGAGATGAGCACGGACACACGACACAACCTCAGGGAAGTAACAACGATCTGACAACAAGAAACACTGGTTACAGAACATATAAAGGGAAGATAAGTGATTCCAGCTGGCGCAGACAATCAGGCCGAGATTGGGAACCACCCCCACACAAACACGGGAGAGAGAGAGAGAGAGAGAGAAAAGGAAAAGGAGGCAGTGGATTCATGAACCGTGACAGAAAATGCATGGGTCTGCTTGTCTTGGTGGAGACAGACTGGCTGAAAAGAGTTGGCCTGGATGTGTTCCAGTGATACAGCTTTCATTTACACCTCACAGTATACGGTAGGTTGCTCATAGAAATCAATGATGGATTTCAGTGAATAATGTGAATATGATATCAGAATATGATATTTACTCTCTTGACATGAACATCTCTATAGAGAGAGATTAGTAAGTAGAACATGTGACTAAACAATGTCTCAGAAAACATCTTTTTTATTGTAAAATAGTGTATCATCACTAAAATAAGCACTACATTAACTCATGTCACTTGATAGATGTATGTTAGAAAAGGATACACAGTGATTCACATATTTTAACACATTTCATATTCAACATTTCGAGGTATTGTAATATGTAACCCCTAACTGTCCTCACCCCACCCCCTATACAAACAAAAGTGTTGAGAAAGTGCTTTTAGATCAGGTGAAAGTCACTCAGTAGATACACTGACTGTACAAAACATTAGGAATACCTTCCTAATATTGTGTTGCACTCAATTCATCAGGGCATGGGCTCTACAAGGTATTAAAAGCATTCCACAGGGATGCTGGCCCATGTTGATTCCAATGCTTTTGTCACTGTCAAGATTCTGTCAAGTTGTCTGAATCTCCTTTGGGTGGTGGACCATTCTTGATATGCACGGGAAACTGTTGAGCGTGAAAAACCCAACAGCGTTGCAGTTCTTGAAATACTCAAACCGGTGCTCCTGGTACCTACTACCATACCCCATTGAAAGACACTTAAATATTTTGTCTTGCCCATTCACTCTCTGAATGGCACACACACAATCCATGTCTCAACTGTCTCAAGGCTTAAAAGTCCTGAAAATTTGTGATACACCTCCTTTGCATAGAGTTGATCAGGCTGTTGATTGTGACCTGTGGAATGCTGTCCCACTCCTCTTCAATGGCTGTGTGGAGTTACTGGATATTGGCACAAACTGGAACACGCTGTCGTACAAGTCGATCCAGAGCAACCCAAACATGCTCAATGATTGGCATGTTTGGTGGGTATGCAGGACATGGAAGAACTGGGACATTTTTAGTTTCCAGAAGTTGTGTACAGATCCTTGCGACATGGGGCCGTGCATTATCATGCTGAAACATGAGGTGATGAATGGCACGATATTGTGCCTCAAGATGTCGTCAAGGTATCTCTGTGCATTCAAAATCCCATTAATGAAATGCAATTGTGTTTGTTGTCATCCGTAGCTTATGCCTGCCCATACCATAACCACACCACCACCATGGGGCTCTCTGTTCACACCGTTGACATGAGCAAACCACTTGCCCTCGCGACACAGTACACGCTGTTTGCCATCTGCCCGGTACGAATGTAACCTGGATTTATCCATGATTTATCCACTTCTGCAGCATGCCAGCAGCCTTCTAAGGTGGGCATTTAACCACTGAAGTGATTACGACGCCAAACTGCAGTCAGGTCAAGACCCTGGTGAGGACAACGAGCAACCAGATGAGTTTCACTGAGACTGTTTCTGACAGTTTGTGCAGAAAGTCTTTGGTCGTGCAAACCCATAGTTTCATCAGCTGTCCGGGTGGCTGGTCTCAGATGATCCCGCAGGTGAAAAAAATGGATGTGGAGGTCCTGGGCTGGCGTGGTTACACGTGGTCTGCGGTTGTTAGGCCTGTTGGAGGTACTGCCAAATTCTCTAAAACGAAGTTGGAGGCGGCTTATAAATTAACTTTCAATTATCTGGCAACAGCTCTGGTGGATGTTCCTATAGTCAGCATGCCAATTGCACCCAAAAAACATGAGACATCTGTGGCATTGAGGTGTGTGAACTCAACTGTGAATGGTCCTGGCGTACCAAGAAAAAGTGTCAAGGGAAGCCAGTTTGGATTTGGCTTCCCTCCTATCACATCACATCGAGAGTAAAACATCATTGACAAAACAACTTGTTGTGGCTGACTAGCTAAAATTGACCCTTTCCTAAATTAGCCATGGATGGAGATAGGGGTTTGGTTTTACTTGTGGTTTTACTTCATTCTAATTCTGGTCAATGATTATAACGGTGATTCTGATCTAACCATAAATTCATACATTGTTGTAGCTAGATGTAGAATGCTAATGTTAACTAGTGTGACGTCCCTGTGTTTTTCAGTGTGGAAATTGACAATGCCGCTGGAGCATGCTTTTGCGGCACAGTCTATAGCGCGTTGGACTTCGGGCTAGAAGGTTAAGGGTTCAAAACCTGCTCCCTGCCTGTTTCATTACACTAGCAAATTTTGCCCATGAAAAGAGGTTAGGCTTGTGATCAAGCATTTTAGCCAGGTAGCCTAGGACAACAAAAAATACAAGTGTGCACAGTACGACAGAGTCATAGTCCGTTTGTCAACATGAAAGAGAGGATGTCATTGACATTTCTCTTGACGTTAGATTGAGTCAACATGTTTTGTCAACTTGCATGCACACACACACACACACACACACGCGGACGCGCACACACACAAGCACATATATATTTAGCTTATATTGATTGGACTAAATAATTTTTGGTATCTTTTAGTTGTCACTGTATTTGACTAAGCAATGTGATTTGATGATGTTGAATTGTTTCAGTTGAAGTGGTGCTGGATCCAACTGACCAAGTGTCGTCCGGGTTAGGGAGGGTTTGCCCCGGCAGGGATATCCTTGTCTCATCGCGCACTAGCGACTCCTGTGGCGGGCCGGGCGCAGTTCACGCTGACCAAGTTGCCAGGTGTATGGTGTTTCCCCGACACATTGGTGCGGCTGGCTTCCGGGTTGGATGTGCATTTTGTCAAGAAGCAGTGCGGCTTGGTTGGGTTGTGTTTCGGAGGATGCATTGGCTCTCGACCTTCGCCTCTCCCGAGTCTGTACGGGAGTTGCAGCAATGAGACAAGACTGTAACTACTACCATTGGATACCATGAAATTGGGGAGAAAAAAGGGGTAAAAAAAGACAAAAGAAATGGTGCTGGAACAGTGGAGGCAGCAACTGTTTTCTTGTGATCACTCTTGTTCTATCTATTTTTTTATTTAACTAGGCAAGAACAAATTCTTATTTGCAATGACAACCTAGGAACAGTGGGTTAACTGCCTGTTCAGGTGCAGAACGACAGATTTGTACCTTGTCAGCTCCACCGCTCTAACCACTAGGCTACCCTGCCCCTATAGTTGTTTAGTAGTCCGAAAATGTCAGAAGCATTGATTGCTTGACCATGCTGTAGGTAATGTAACTAACTGCTTGTTACATGCAATATGATTTGTGGACTTCGCCGGACAGAGCTTGCTCTCCGGTTTTGTGATGAAAAAACAGTGTGGTTGAATTTATTCTGCCACTGTGTGTCTCAGGGCTTATGAACTAACAGGTTATAGTGCAAACAACGCAATTATCAAAACACATCGGTTGAAATATGGCTTTATTTTCTGTTGTGATAATTGTGTTGTTTGCTCTATAACCAGTGATTTTACCAACACAACTCTACTGATTACAGTCTGTGGCTCGAGGAAACTGTGCCGACACAGTTACCTGAGCTATATGATTGGCCACTGGTTGCTCTCTGGGCCTGCCGGGTAGGTGGAGTTCTACATTCAGACACATGAAATGGTTAAAAAATGTGAACACTTTGACCGGTTGGTGACAACTGCTGTACTTGAAATGTATTTAGGAAAGTTCAGTCGGTAAGGCTGGTTTGAATGGATCGGCATTTCATTCACCTTGTAAACTCTATAATTCACATTGCTTGCTTCCTATCTCACTAGTCAGCATAGCAGGTATTTGTATGTTAGTGTATTTATTGACACCTCATCAGGATAGCCTGACGTCTCTCTTCTTCTTTACCATTAGCAAGCGGGTGGAATGTCCTTCACCTATTAACTTCTGCCAATGAGCATGGCACACTAATGCATTTCCACCATGCTTGCTGATTAACCTATGGACTCACTCGTGCAATAATCAGACTGGGACTGGGAACCCTTGTTGCGGGCCCCTGACTGACGAGGCTGGGGAGACCTACTAGAGGCCTGGTCCGTGTAGGAGGCACGGGATGAACCAGGCTGGGGAGACCTACTGGAGGCCTGGTCTGTGTAGGAGGCACGGGATGAACCAGGCTGGGGAGACCTACTGGAGGCCTGGTCCATGTAGGAGGCACGGGATGAACCAGGCTGGGGAGACCTACTGGAGGCCTGGTCTGTGTAGGAGGCACGGGATGAACCAGGCTGGGGAGACCTACTGGAGGCCTGGTCCGTGTAGGAGGCACGGGATGAACCAGGCTGGGGAGACCTACTGGAGGCCTGGTCCGTGGAGGAGGCACGGGATGAACCAGGCTGGGGAGACTTACTGGAGGCCTGGTCCGCGGTCCGAGGCACAGGATGAACCAGGCTGGGGAGACCTACTGGAGGCCTGGTCCGTGAAGGAGGCACGGGATGAACCAGGCTGGGGAGACCTACTGGAGGCCTGGTCTGTGGTCCGATGCACAGGATGAACCGAGCTGTGGGGGAGCACTGAAGATCTGGTGCGTAGCCTTGACGCCACTCTTCCAGGCTGAATGCCCACTCTAGCCTTGCACCTCCAGAGCGCAGGCACAGGTCGAAGGTCCATTGAGGATTTTCATTGAGGATTTTCAATGTGCTTTAAACTACATTTTGATTTGATTCCGAGTTTAGATGGTTTGAAGCAGACGATTTTCTGTCACAACTGTTGACCTGTGTTGTGGACAGTAGTATTTCTACTGTTGGGGTTTGGAGGGGGGCATTAAGTTCATTATAGTGCTAGGCTTTGAAACTTTCGTAGACACATTCTTCTGAGCAGACGGCCTCACTACTCCACCTACAGCACTTTGTGAAGTCTGACTGACAGATGTTAGATACTGAATATGCTGTATTGAAGCTTTTGGGGAGACAATCAATGTTTCTGAATTCCAACGGGTTGAATGGGTCTAGATGTTGTATTGGGGTTGAATACTGGACTAACAGATCTAATTCCTGTCTAGAGGAATATTGGAGCGAGTAAACTAGCTGAATAACTAGCGGCATGTTGATCTGACCTCTTTAAAGAAAGGTTTAGCAATGTTCACGTATTCGTCGTCTATTTCACATGCTACCACTTGACCACTCTCTGGTACAACCAACGCCATGTTCAGGGTGTTGTACCCTGTGTACATCCCTGGAGAGAGGAAAATATTAATATTAGTCTCTTCTGATATTAGAATGAGGGCAGTTAATTCAGAATTAGTGAATGTTGAAAAGATTGGGACAATGATATGTTACAAATAATATAGTAACATTAAATGTTTTTATCATTACATAACAATTTCAATGGTTTTGCTGGCATTGATCAGTTTGGCCAGATTTGCCATCAGTTGTGCTTGTTCACTAGCAACCATTGTAACCGATGTGAAATGGCTAGCTAGTTAGCGGTGGTGTGCGCTAATAGCATTTCAATCGGTGACGTCACTCGCTCTGAGACCTGAAGTAGTTGTTCCCCTTGCTCTGTAAGGGATGTGGTTTTGTGGAGCGAAGGGTAACGATGCGTCGTGGGTGTCATTTGTCTATGTGTGCAGAGGGTCCCTGGTTCTAGCCCGCGTAGGAGCGAGGGGACGGACTAAAGTTAAACTGTTACGTTGATGCTGTTGACCCGGATCACTGGTTGCTGCGGAAAAGGAGGAGGTCAAAAAGGGTGGTGAGTGTAACTGATGTGAAATGGCTAGTTAGTTAGCAGTGGTGCACGCTAATAGCGTTTCAATCGGTGATGTCACTCGCTCTGAGACCTGAATTAGTTTTCCCCTGATGTAGTTGTTCCTTGCTCTGCTTTTGTGGAGCGATGGGTAACAATGCTTCCTGGCTGAATTTATTTAATTTAACCTTTATTTAACCTTTAAGTAAGTCAGTTAAGAACAAATTCAATGACGGCCTATCAAAATGCAAAAGGCCTCCTGCGGGGACTGGGGCTGGGATTCAGTTTTACATATATATTTTTTTAAATATAAGACAAAACACACATTACTGCATAAAGAGAGACCTAAGACAACAACATTGGAAGGCAGCAACACATGACAGCACAGCATGGTAGCAACACAACATGGTAGCAACACAACATGGTAGCAGCACAAAACATGGTACAAACATTATTGGGCACAGACAACAGCACAAAGGGCAAGAAGTTAGAGACAACAATACATCACGCCAAGCGGCCACAACTGTCAGTAAGAGTGTAAGTCTTTATTGAAGACTCATCTCTTCAGTAGGTCCTATGATTGAGTGTAGTCTGGCCCAAGAGTGTAAAGGTGAACGGAAAGGCACTGGAGCAACGAGCCGCCCTTGCTTTGTCTGCCTGACCGGTTCCCCTCTCTCCACTGGGATTCTCTGCCTCTAACCCTATTACAGGGGCTGAGTCACTGGCTTACTTGTACTCTTCCATGCCGTCCCTAGGAGGGGTGCGTCACTTGAGTGGGTTGAGTCACTGACGTGATCTACCTGTCCGGGTTGCCGTGGTGGAGATCTTTGTGGGCTATTCTCGCCTTTGTCTCAGGGTGGTAAGTTGGTGGTTGAAGATATCCCTCTAGTGGTGTGGGGGCTGTGTTTTGGCAAAGTGGGTGGGATTATATCCTGCCTGTTTGGCCCTGTCCGGGGGTATCGTCGGACGGGTCCACAGTGTCTCCTGACCCCTCCTGTCTCAGCCTCCAGTATTTATGCTGCAGTAGTTTATGTGTAGGTGGGGCTATTGTCAGTCTGTTTTATCTGGAGTATTTCTCCTGTCTTATATTTTA